>NC_064928.1:204713407-204965907 GCF_023897955.1 Schistocerca gregaria | reverse complement strand
CTAGTAAACAGAGACAGTGCACTACTACACTGGTGGACAGCAGTTGCCTACAACTGAAGTGCGTAATACGCCCTCTGACAACTGAAGATCGTAATACGGCCTCTAACCACTACGGTCTCCACCGGTTTAAATAATCCTCATAGGAAAAAATGACATTAGGGAAAAATAATTGTTTTGATGTTCCCTACAACCTACCAGAGTTTGTCTGTTTAAATACTTCTCACCCTGTATAGACAGCGTTATCTGGTGACACCATCATGAGGTAACAATTTTTCAGTTTATTTCTCATGGACGTTTTTTTGTTAGTATCTTAACACATGAAAACTGATAAAGTTTGACGAAAGCAGCGCTACGCGATGGCCCTGTGAAATCAATATGAATCTGTTCGTGACTACTTCTAACATTTTGATATAATTCCCGCTTTGTTCTACAATGTACCCTTATCCCACTGGTCAGCCACCAGGGCTGCCCATTACTGATAGTACCCCGTTTAAAACGTTCTGATGGAAAGCAACTCTCAAAGATCATGAGAAATGTGTTAAGGAAAGCATCGTATTTATCATCTGTGTTATCGGCACTATAAACATCCTGCCACTCTTGTTCCTTGACAAGGTTTAAAAAATTCTCTATTGCTGTTGGATTAACTTTCCAACACAGATTGTCATTAAATATGACATTTGTTTGAGCAAAAAAGCCTTTTAGTGATGAAATTTGTGAATCATGATCTGAAAGTTTTCTCAGATCACGCCTCTGGCATGCCACAGGGGAATTGTGTTACTGGACCATTGCTTTTCACAATATATATAAATTACCTAGTAGATAGTGTCGGAAGTTCCGTGCGGCTTTTCGCGGATGATGCTGTAGTATACAGAGAAGTTGCAGCATTAGAAAATTGCAGCGAAATGCAGGAAGATCTGCAGCGGATAGGCACTCAGTAGAGGGAGTGGCAACTGACCCTTAACATAGACAAATGTAATGTATTGCGAATACATAGAAACAAGGATCCTTTATTGTATGATTATGTGATAGAGAAACAAACACTGCTAGCAGTGACTTGTGTAAAATATCTGGTGTACGTAGGCTGTTTAGGTTTTCTTATTGGTAACGCCACGTAGCGCTCTGTATGAAAATCACTGGCTGTGCTGTGTGCAGTCTGTGGCTGGTTAGCATTGTTGTAATATTCACCATTGTAGTGTTGGGCAGCTGGATAAGCGCATAGCGTTGGGCAGTTGGAGGTGAGACGCCAGCAGTGGTGGATGTGGGGACAGAAATGGCAGAGTTGTGAGAGTGGATAATCTGGACAGAGACAGTAACTTTGTAAGACTGGATGTCATGAACTGATGTATATAATATGACTTTTGAACAATATTGAGGTAAGTACATTGTTTGTTCTCTATCAAAATCTTTTATTTGCTAACTATGCCTATTAGTAGTTAGTGCCTTCAGTAGTTTGAATCTTTTATTTAGCTGGCAGTAGTGGCACTCGCTGTATTGCAGTAGTTCGAGTAACGAAGATTTTTGTGAGGTAAGTGATTTGTGAAACGTATAGGGTAATGTTAGTCAGGGCCATTCTTTTGTAGGGATTTTTGAAAGTCAGACTGCGTTGCGCTAAAATTATTGTGTGTCAGTTTAAGCACAATCATGTATAATTGTTCAAAGGGGATGTTTCACTGGAAGTATGCGTACAGAACGATTTGAAGTGGAATGATCATATAAAATTAATTGTTGGTAAGACGGGTGCCAGGTTGAGATTCATTAGGAGAGTCCTTACAAAATGTTGTCCATCAACAAAGGAGGTGGCTTACAAAACACTCGTTCGACCTGTACTTCAGTATTGCTCTTCAGTGTGGGATCCGTACCAGGTCGTGTTTGACAGAGTAGATAGAGAAGTTCCAAAGAAGAACGGTGCGTTTCTTCATTTCTTCACAGGGTTATTTGGTAAGCGTGAAAGCGTTACGGAGATGTTTAGCAAACTCAAGTGGCATACTCTGCAAGAGAGGCGCGAGGTTTCGAGAGGGTGCGTTTCCGGATGAGGTATCTAATATATTGCTTCCCCCTACTTATACCTCCCGAGGAGATCACGAATGTAAAATTAGAAAGTCTCGAGCGCGCATGGAGGCTTTCCGGCAGTCGTTCTTCCCGAACCGTTCAGGAAAGGAAAGTAATGACAGTGGCACGTTAAGTGCCCTCCGCCACACACCATTGGGTGGCTTGCCGAGTATAAATGCAGATGTAGATGTAGAAAGGCCATTCACGCTTTTACTAATAGAATGTCCATCTATTCTTCCTTTTTCCCTCCTTTCTTTCTTCACAGTAGTTTTTATTCTTTGTCTGTGTTTTTCTCTTCTTCTTTCTTTCCACATTGCGTCTGTCCTTTTCTTTGTTTCTCCTGCAAACCCCTGCAAACTTTTACTTTCAACTTTTCTCTTTCTTTTGCTTCTTTCTCCGTTATATCCATTTCTCTCAGATCTGCTTTAACATCTTTCAATCATGTCATTGCTTGCCTCGCGTTTGTGTCAAAATTAAAAATTCTTTTGGCTTCTATTCATGTGGCCTCATTAGGTGTCCAGAAAATAGAGCTCTTCTCTTCCTCATTGTGTCAACTATTGCTTCTATTTTTTTTTCTAGATTTCCTTACTACCTCGTAATTTTCATGTCCCATTCTCGTATTTTTGTCCCAAGACTCCTTCATTATTTTTCTTTCAATCTTTTCTAATTCTTTGGCTGTATGTAAGGAAAGGAATTCTGCAGCATAAATCCATTCTGGTTTAATGAAAGTCTCGTACTGGCCGAGCTAAGCACTTGTGGGTAACTGTTATTATACAGGTCTTTTGTAATTGAAAAGGCGCACTATGTGATCAGAAGTATCGGGTTACATCCAAAAACATACGCTCTTCATACAAGGTGCATTGTGCTGCCACCTACTGCCAGGTACTCCATGTCAGCGACCTCAGTAGGCATTAGACATTTTGAGAGACAAGGGGTAATTCGGCTTGGAGCCCCGTCCAACACATATTTTCATTGTAGTCGTTCCATTATACAGCTGATGGTTGTCCATATTTGCTACTGCGAACACATTTCTGGTAGTCAGGTTGGTATCCCGCCGCTGCCTGCCGTGTCTCCAGATTGGCCTTAGCTGGTCAGCGGGGCTCAGTTCGAAGCGGGAGTCATCACTGAAGACAATTCTACTCCAGTGAATGAGATTCCAGGCCGAAGACGTGGCTGGAGACTTCCGGAGAGCGGGATGCTAATCCATACTGGCCCGTCACACGATTTGCCGACCAGGACTGATGCACGGAGGTACTATTTCTTTCCATAGGAGGACTCCTTAGTTTGTCATCCGAAGTTTTCTTACAGTACAGCCGCACCTCGACGATATTCTGCACCCCGTTTTGTTTCCCCTCACGGCAAGCTATCCTGAGGTTACATTTCAGCAAGACAATGGCCTCTTCTTCGTACTTACCGAACTGCGTCTTGGCCAGCTAAGACTCTCCTCAGTTGACAAACTCCGTAGATTTTCCACAAGGCCCTCCAACCAGTTCCAGATCTTGGTGATCTAACGCGCCAACAGGACAGAATGCGAATCGATACCCGGAGATGAAACTCCAACGACACTGTAAATTAATTACAAGTACAATAACTGCATACATAAGGGCCAGGAGCGGACCAACGCGTTATTGAACTGCTCAATTTGTAAATCTTTTTCTCTTGAATAACACGCATAATTTTACTGAAACTGTAATCGTTTAGCTTGTCTATAGTTGTAAATCACACCTACTGATTTCGGTCCCATTCGGAAAATCCCTTCGCTGTGCTTCGTTCTATTTCTTTATTTTCTTTTGTCTTAGAGTATTATTTAATACACTACTGGCTATTAAAATTGCTGCACCACAAAGATGACGTGCTACAGATGAGAAATATAACCGACATGAAGAAGATGCTGTGATATACAAATGACTAGCTTTTCAGAACATTCACAAAAGGTTGGCGCCGGTGGCGCACCTTCAACGTGCTGACATGAGGAAAGTTTCCAACCGATTTCTCATAAACAGCAGATGACCGGCGTTGCCTGGTGAAACGTTGTTGTGATGCCTCATGTAAGGATGCGAAGAGCGTACCAAAACGTTTTCGGCATTGATGAAGGTCGGATTGTAGCCTATCGCGATTGCGTTTTATCGTATCGCGACACTGCTGCTCGCGTTGGTTGAGATCCAATGACTGTTAGCAGAATATGGGATCGCTGGGTTCAGCAGAGCAATACGGACCGCCGTGCTGTATCCCAACGGCCTCGTAACACTAGCAGTCGAGGTGAAAGGCATCTTATCCGCATGGCTGTAACGCATCGTGCAGCCACGTCTCGATCCCTGAGTCAAAAGATGAGGACATTTGCAAGACAACAACCATCTGCACGAACAGTTCGACGATGTTTGCAGCAGCATGGAGTATCACCTCGGAGACCATGGTTGCGGTTACCCTTGACGCTGCGACACAGACAGGAGCGCCTGGACGAACCTGGGTGCACGAATGACAAAACGTCATTTTTTCGGATGAATCCAGGTTCTGTTTACAGCATCATGATGGCAGCATCCGTGTTTGGCGACATCGCGGTGAACGCGCATTGGAAGCGTGTATTCGTGATCGACATACTGGCGTATCACCTTGAGCGATGTTATGGGGTGGCATTGGATACACGTCTCGGTCACCTCTTGTTCGCATTGACAAGCACTCTGGACAGTGGACGTTACATTCCAGATGTGTTACGACCCGTGGCTCTACCCTTCATTCGATCCCTGCCAAACCCTACGTTTCAGCAGGATAATGCACGACAGTATGTTGCAGGTCCTGTACGGGTCTCTCTACTCCAGTCACTACTCTTGATGAACTGTGATATCGTGTTGAAGCTGCATGGGCAGCTGCTGCTTTACACGCCATCCAAGCTCTGTTTGACTCAATGCGCAGGCGTATCAAGGCCATTATTACGGCCAGAGGTTGTTGTTCTGGGTACCGATTTCACAGGATCTATGCACCCATATTGCGTGAAAATGTAATCACATGTGAGTTCTCGTATAATATATTTGTCCAATGAATACCCGGTTTTCATCTGCATTTCTTTTTGGTGTAGCAATTTTAATGGCCAGTGGTGTACACTACCTCGTTTGGAAAATAAGCTGTTTCATACGTGAGGTTTCCTTCCCTAAAGAATAGTGGTGTGGCATTCACTAATTCAGGATATTTTTTGTGTGGCTTGTCTTAGAAAGCTCATACTGCTGTCGCTTTGCTTCGTTGTATACATGAGTAATACACAAAGGCTAGAACAGCTAGCAGACTACATAGAAGAGGATGTAGGGATATGAGCGTATAGACAGCGTAAGCGAATAACAAACAGAATAGCGGTCTACGGCGAGGCATTCCTTCTCGAGCTTTCAGTCAGCCAGTGGCTGCAGCTCCGTGCAGTACGTCACGACGGAATAAAGCCTCCGGTCGTTGCGTTGAGTTTTGTGTGCTTCTGGCGTTCGCTGCTGACAGAACCTCCCGCCAGCCACGTGCGGGAACTGTGTCAAGAGCACAGAAAACATGGCTGTTGCTACCAACAAACGCGACACGCCCGCATACTTCGAGGACCGTGTTTTCATATGGGACTGACAAGCTGTGACGAGTTGGCAACGTTCGGAAAATCCTCGCTATAAATACGCGGACGGAACTAACAGACTATTCGTACAACAGGAAACACGCAAATGTACTTCCCTCGTAGTGTTGAAAGAAATCCTATCCTTTGTTAATTCGAGGAGGCTGAAGTGGAGAATTTATTTTATGGGACATTCGTTGCGTCACTCCCATGTTTCCGTTTATTGTTATAGTTGCAATTTTTATCACTATAGATACCCATTATTAGGGTCGGTTGATAGTATACAGCTGCTCCTATTTGGGGAATTTTGAGGCTTGTAGTAAACTCGGAAATTACTGACCGTAAATGGTGAGTCGCAGAATATTTATTCATTTATCAGTTACTACATTGAACAAGCGTAGGTTTGCTTTTTGTGAAACGAATATCTGTCTTATCTTTCTTTTTTCGCCAGTATCATCCTATTAACAAAATTTTCAGCAGAATTATGCAATTCGGAGGCGTCATGAAATTGATTACAGCCGATCAGTATACGACCTAGCGTTTCCTCTATATACTCCTTTGATGTAGTTTTCTCTTTTATTGACTGCATCGTAGATAATCTTGTAAGTTCCGTCTTCCGTCACTGCATATCTCTTTTTGTAATCAAATTTTGACTAAACGAAGCCTTGTTGTTGCCACAAACTACCTCAAGTTTCCTGTGGAAACTCCTTGAAAATTGGTTTATGATTGATTAGTTTTTTAAGTAATCTCTCTTCCTCCATTCTGTTGACATTTTGTGGCCATTTTATACATCTTTGCTACCTTTTTCATTTACACAGCATATGTAAGATATTTCCCGATAGTATTGTTTTACATTTGATCTCTGAGGGTATATCCGTCAAGTTTCATTTCACCTGACTCATTTTTTCTATTTTTCATTTAAAATCCGAGATTCACTTCGATGTATTGTAGGACAAGAAGCCATTAATTTAACTATTTTTTCTTGTTAGCAATTCACGTACTGTATCTACTACACTGTAGCACATACCCAAACTGTTACGTAACTTGATATGTAGATACCAGTAGTCTGTAAAGTCAGTTCCTTACAGCTGCATGACGTCTGAAAACAGTATTCACTACTGCCAATGACTGCACGGGTAATTGTTATTATATTTCTTTTCCTCTAACTACAGTGAGGCAGACCTGTTGTTTCTGCAGCTTTCTGCAGCCTTGGGTTGCGTTACTGCTGGCTTGTAATAGAGACGTCAACTTAGGAGAAAAGGAGTGTCGTACACTTGTTTGGTGGGCAGGTAAAGATCAGGGGATGTCATAGCAGGAACATTGAAGAGGTCGCTCCATACCAAAAAGACTGCACTATGTGAGAAGAAAAGGAATATTTTTATCTGGATTAGATCTACGGGTAGCGTCTTTGATTCATAATCAAAATGTCTTCGGTCCTGGGTTCGAATCCTGCCAATGCTTAATTTTTTATTAATAATCAGCATTGGCGGCCGAAGACTTCCGGGTTAAGAAGTGGCCCTCATTCTGAAAACGGTATGTCAAAGAGGGCACAGAAGCTGTCAGAGGTTTAGGACACTCTCTTGTCCCTACAGTCGGAAACTTCGGCCAAAGGCAGAGGAACCAGCTATTATCAACGCTATGAGGATGTAGAAGGCAATGGAAACAACAGCATTAAAGATTGTAAAGTGTATCCATAGGACATGTGGCCTGTAGCTGAACGATTCTCATGATGACCTCTGCATTGACAAAAAATTCCGGAATAGTCCGCCATACCGATATCCAGGAGGTAACTCCCAAGGAGAAGGTTATCACAAAAAAAGTACTGAGTAATCAGCGAAGTGTTAACGTTCTGCGAGTTGGGGAGTGGAATGTCAAAAACTTGAACGTGGTAGGGAAACTATAATATCTGAAAAGGGAAATGCAAAGTCTCAATCTAGATATAGTAGGGGTCAGTGAAGTGAAGTGGAAAGAAGTCAAGGATTTCTGGTCAGATGAGTGTAAGGTAATATCAACAGCAGAAAATGGCATAACAGGAGTAGGATTCGTTATGAATAGGATGGTAGGGCAGAGAGTGTGTTACTGTGAACAGTTCAGTGACAGGGTTGTTCTTAGCAGAGTCGGCAGCAAGCCAACACCGACAACAATAGTGCAGGTACACATGCCGACGTCGCAAGCTGAAGATGAAGAGATAGAGGAAGTGTATGAGGGTGTTGAAAGGGTAATACAGTATGTAAATGGGAATAAAAATCTAATAGTAATGGGGGAAAGGAATGTAGTTGTTGGGGAAGGAGTGGAAGAAAAGGTTACAGGAGTATATCGGCTTGCGACAAGGAACAAGAGAGGAGAAAGACTAATTGGGTTCTGTAACAAGTTTCAGCTAGTAATAGCGAATACCCCGTTCTAGAATCACAAAAGGAGGAGATATATTAGGAAAAGGCAGCGTGATAGGGGAAGATTTCAGTTATATTACATCATGGTGAAACAGAGATTCCGGAATCAGATACTGGATTCTAAGGCGTACCCAGGAGCTGATATAGAGTAAAAAATCAATATATAGTAGTGATGAAGAGTAGGCTGAAGTTTAAGACATTAGTCAGGAAAAATCAATACACAAGGAAGTGGGATACGGAAGTACTAAGGAATGACGAAATACAGTTGAAGTTCTGTAAGACAATATCATAAGTAACTCAGTAGGCAATACAGTTGAAGAGGAATGGACTTCTGTAAACAAGAAATACTTCAATTGATTGGAGAAAGGAGGAAGTACAAAAATGTTCCGAGAAAATCAGGAATACAGAAATGCAAATCTCTCTGTCTTTCTTCTTCTCTCTCTCTCTCTCTCTCTCTCTCTCTCTCTCTCTCTCTCTCTCTCTCTCTCTCTCCCCTATCCTTCTCTGTCCCCTCAATTTTCCTTTTCAGGCGCATCCTACCGCGTCGCGGCGACATGTTCTTTGACTCCGTTCATCAGGCACCGATAGGTGCCGGAGACGCTAAGTGGTTGTTCATAATGAATAAATTTTACAGCGGGTGCAGTGGACTGCGCATGAAGGTAAAGTGTAAAGGTACACGCTGTAGAGTGGGTGGGAAATATTTAGAACACAGGTAACTGTAGAGGTTGATAGACTGTCATGGGCGCATCTTGGACTGGTTACAAGACAACCGATATGGCGAATAACGTCACAGAACAACTACGAAACTGCGAAGTGTCTACAGAAGAAACCGTCAGTAACTGGACGGAATATACCAGGCCTGTTTGGTAAGTGCTGGCCGGAGTGTTCGAGCGGTGCTAGTCGCTACAGTTTGGAACTGTGCGTCCGCTACGGTCACAGGTTCGAATCCTGCCTCGGGGACGGATGTGTGTGGTGTCCTTAGGTTACTTAGGTTTACGTAGTTCTAAGTTATATGGGACTGATGACCTCAGATGTTAAGTCCCATAAAACACAGAGTCATTTGTTTGGTAAGTAAGGTCTGGTCGCTGACAGTACAGCAACCAATATAAAAGTAAAAATGGTTTTATTTGCAAGAGTTAGCTACACCATCCTACCATTTCTCTACGTAGTCGCCGCTGCCACGTAACATTTATCGTAGCGCTGTACCAAATTTCCAACACCCTTGTCATAGAGGGCAGCCGCCTGTGCTTTCCGATAATCCTCTACACTTGCCTAAGGCGCGTTGTCTGTTGCAAAGTGTTGTCTTCGTATCCAGCGTTTCATGCGAACCGAGATGATAATCAACACGAGCCAAATAAGGCTGTGTTGTGGATGATCGAATACTTCCGATCAGAAGGGTTGCAGGAGAGTCTTCACTGCCCCTGCGGAGTGCGGCTGAGATTTGTCATGAAGAAGAAAGTGCGTGGCAATTGTGTTGTGTGAGCTGCATACACTGAGGCGTAACCTCTCAGTGGGCCTTCATACTTGCCAGGATACACTGTTATTCTAAGCACCTTTACTCGCTCACAGTGATCTCGGAAATGAAAAGAGCGTTTTGATGCGATCGACAGGTGTACTAGAGACACTGCCCAAAACATTTGTGCAAAGTTTTGTCGCATTTTCAGAGTGGTTTCCATTTCGCACCCAATCAGACCTTACTTTTCATAGAGCCCTCAAAAATGGTTCAAATGGCTCTGAGCACTATGTGACTTAGCTTCTGAGGTCATCATTCGCCTAGAACGTAGAACTAATTAAACCTAACTAACATAAGGATGTCACACACATCCATGCCCGAGGCAGGATTTGAAACTGCGACCGTAGCGGTCACTCGGCTACAGACCGTAGCGCCTAGAACCGCACGGCGAGTCAGGCTGTCATAGAGCCCTCGTACGAGGGTGTGCTGAAAAGGAGTTCCACTGATTTCCTTACGACAATACTCTATACTCTTTTTAAATGAAACAAACGTTATTAACATCCTACGTATTTGTTCTTCCCATCTACGTATTTGCAGCCGTCTGCCACTAGAGGTCTCCGTATTGTGGCCTGTAACATGGCACAGTGTAGGGTAATTATGCCGGTGCGTGCGAAATAGAGTGCTGTAACCGAGGTTCGCCCTCGAAAAGTTCGTTCGCTCATGGCAACCTGTCCTTCAACGTAACAACGCTACATCACAACACGAGCTCTGTGATTTCTCCAACAATCCGACTTCTGCCATCAACTATCCTCTGTTCCGTCCTGGTTTGGTTGCATCCAATTTCCATCAGACGTTAAAACGTAAAGAACACCTTTGAGGACTTTACTTCGGTATTAATCTAGCGCTGCAAGCTGGAGTGAGGTTATGGTTCCGCCAACAAAGCCAAACACCCTATAACGACGATATCAACCAGCTAGCCTCTTTGTTGTAGAAATGTCCTCGTTCCCGCGGTGACTATGATAAGTAAGTATGTAGGTATCTGTAATTAAGATGTGTCATGTTAATACAGTGTGTTTTATTTAACGAGCTTTTAGAATTTTCACAAAAAGATTCGGAATTATTACTTTTGAGCATGCCCTCGTGTACACGGTGATTTATCTGCCTACAACGATGCGTTTTAAACTACCTTCTGCGCCTTCAGATACTACGCTTGAGATTTTCATATTATGTCGTTACTTATCGCAGACCATTAGCCATACAAAAATAATGAACATCTAATGTGCTTAAATTTTGTAGTGTTATACGTTTTCGTGTCATTTAAGGAAAAAGTACAAAAGCGACATTCAAACAGTCCCAACTCCTACACTCAGCCGCCATCAGTCACGTCCCTGCTACCACTATACAAAAATCTTCGACTGCATCAATTGTTTCCCTCATTCTATCTTTCTTGGTCTTCGTTGGCCACGCTTATCAGTCTATTGACTCAGTCCAGCGCTTAAAATTGTAAAATGGTGTAAGTTTTACTTAAGAGTCTTGCAATTTTTAACAGTACAAAACACACAAATACATTGTTTTATTCATCAGGGCCTCAACTACGAAACTATTATGCTTGCAAGGATTAAGTTTTGATCGAATTTTCAATATAATTAGCTTTAATGTAAAGTTGTCAAAAATCCTTTCCATTTCCTTACCTCAGGGACTCGTTTAAATTAATAATGCTAATGCAATAACAGACTATGCTGGTACCGTAATATTTTAGCTAATAGAGACCAACAAAGGTCGAATATCGGGAATGGTTCGTGTAGCCGGAAATATTTGTACAGTGGTAGGTCGGAGTGCATCGAACAACATTTGAGATGAAACTTCCTGGCAGATTAAAACTGTGTGCTGGACCCAGACTCGAACTCGAGACTTTTTGCCTTTCGCTGGCGGAAGTAAAGCAGTGAGGACAGGGTGTGAGTCGTCATTGGGTGTATCAGTTGGTAAAGCACTTGCCCGCAAAAGGCAAAGGTCCCGAGTTCGAGTCTCGGTCCAGCACAGTTTTAATCTGCCAGGAAGTTTCATATCAGCGCACACTCCAGTGTACAGTGAAAATTTCATTCTAGAAACATATGAGATATCATGACAGGTGAAGAATGAGCGTGGGGGTTTTAAGCTCGTCTTTAAGCAAACTGTGTCCTCCAGCGCTAAAAAAAAATTAACTACGTTAAACGTCGAACAGAAAGATCCTGTTCACTTTTTATGCAGGTCTAATTGTTTGCGAGCAGCGAGCGAGATAATATGAAAATCTCACATGTGGTTTTCGAATTAGTTTTGGGTCGCATAAAACCGGTTTGCAGCTGAATCAAACGATGTAGGAAATTGGCGTCTCTTAGTGTACTCTGCCGCTGAACTTATTTTCCCTGGATTTTTTTTCTGGTGGGCATACATTTCTATTTATTCCACACACATGTTGACAAAAACAAAGTTAATTATTCAGCTGACATGGTAAGATGTCTCTGTAACTGCTTACTTACACTCACCACCAGCGGGTATATAAGTGATCAGAGTTGCAATTTTCTCTGAGAGACACAATGCCCACCAGAGTGCTAGGGTATCCTGTAAGTGGCGTGAATAGTCTGATGTAGAATTACCACAGTGCAGAACATACAGATACCCCCTGCTCATGTGGGACAGCATTATCAGCACCTGAAAAGGTTTCAAAGTAGCCTCACCGCGTCTTCATTTGCCTGGCTAGACGAATCGTGCTATGTGCAGTATTGTGGGCCATTCTGACGTGACATAGGCCTGATGTTGAAATGCATAGGAACTCAAGGGCAGCCAGAATTCAACACCAAGTCACTGCTTGCCCACGTCCAAGAACAACAGGGAAAACTGCTGTATTGCGCAGCAAGCACATGGTAACAATTGAGGTTACAAGAAGGTTTTCTTCCGCCTGAAGATGATGAAGTCCCATGATTCTCGACAGAGCTTTGGAGAACGATGCAGGAGATCCGCACCAAAATCGTTCAAATGGCTCTGAGGACTATGGACAGCTACTGAGGCCATCAGTCCTCTAGAACAGAACTACTTAAACCTAACTAACCTAAGGACATCACACACATCCATGACCGAGGCAGGATTCGAACCTGCGACCGTAGCGGTCGCGCGGTTCCAGACTGTAGCGCCAGACCCGCACCGCCACAGTAGGCAAGATCGTAATGGAGATGGTCAGGCGTTGCCTTCCTTCAGCCGTAATGGGGATGAATGATGATGATTAAGACGACAGAACAACACCCAGTCATCTCGGTGCAAGTGAAAATCACTGCTCCACCGGGAATCGAACCCGGGATCCTTTGCTCGGGAAGCGAGAACGCCACCGCGAGACCACTAGCTGCGGATTGCTTCCACCTACTGATATTAAGTTTATCAGTCCCTTGTCACGACATACGACGGTCAGGAACTTTAATTGCATGTAGTGGAAGTCTCATTATGTTGATTTATTCGTGGGAAACGTATTTTATAAAATTTTAGTGGTTTTTGATAAAGCTTCTAATAGTTCTGTGAATACATGAGAAATGCACAGATCGCACACTACTCTGAATGCGGCAGGTGTGTCGTGAGCACACAGAGCTTTGTGCTGTGATTCTCCCACCGCCAGCCGACGTGAGTCAGGAATTTCTAGGATAAGTTAGCGACGAAGATGTTCCCTGATTGGCCCACGACTGACGATATTCTGGGGTCGGGATTGGTTAAAAGTGGCATTTACCCGCTTTTGGCGTAGTTACATATTTCCTGATTGGCGTTTTCGAACAGACTGGTGCAAACTGCCCCGTTGAGAGCTGGTGGAAGGAAAAGAGGCACTCTTGGTTTGATGGTTGATGGAGACAGGTCACTGGTTCGAGATGTCGTGGCGCTTGAAGATGTTCGAGTCCTGTCGAACCAGATTCTGATTGTCGACTACGATTACGTTCTCCTGACTGCCACAGCCAACTGGTGAGAGCATACAGCAGTAGGGCTCACTACATACGGTTTAATGTTGCATAGCAAGTGTACCGTTTGCAAACCAATGCTATATTCATGCCTGAGTATCGTTTGTTAGGGTATTAGGTTTGACCGCAGGAGACTGTAAATTATTCGTTGGGTATTATTGGATTAGTGATTTAATGTGCACCTAGGATATTCTCGCCTACCTGGTCAGTTACCGTCACCAATTGCCCGGTGTGGGTATGACGAATGCCCGGTGAACGACATCTGGCAGCGTGTGTAGTGCCAACAGTAAAATTTGGAGGCTGTGGTGTTATGGTGTGGTCGTGTTTTTCATGGAGGGAGCTTGCACCCCTTGTTGTTTTACGTGGCACTATCACAGAACAGGCCTAAATTGATATTTTAAGCACCTTACCACTGTTGAACAGCAATTTGTGGATGGCGACTGCATCTTTCAACACGACCGACCGCCTGTTGGCCTGTGGCGGAGATGTTACACGACCATAACATCCCTGTAATGGACTGACTTGCACAAAGTTCCGATCGGAATCGTATAAAACGTCTCTGGGATGTTTTGGAACGCCGACTTCATGCCAGGTTTCACCGACAGACGTCGATACCTCTCCTCAGTGCAGCACTCCGTGAAGAATGGATTGCCATTCCCCAAAAAAGCTTCCAGCACCTGATTGAACATACGCCTGCGAGAGTGTAAGCTGTCAACAAGTCTAAGGGTGAGCCAACACCACACTGAATTCCAGCTTTACCGATGAAGGGCGCCACGGTCTTGTAAGTCATTTTCAGCCAGGTGTTCGGATACCTTTGGTCATGTAGAGTATTTTGATACTTGTAAAGTGACTCTTCAAATTCCACAGGGTACTTTCCGTTGACCTACTAGCATGAAATATTCCCACAAGTAGGATTTCACACTGACACCAAAGAAAAAAATCCAAAAATTGTTAATTGGTAATTATGAAATATTTAATTATTTTGTTATTCGACCTCACAATTTAAATTAAAACATCTTAATGTCTTGAAATCCCTGCCAGTATCAACGTCAATAACAAAATAAAAAAAAAATCTTCGAGATCTTCGATTGGCGCAATGCATGCATTGTCTGCGTACATAATTAATTTGGTAGAAAAAACCTCACTGCTCGAGTCCTAATTGCAATTAGCCACTTCTTTTCTGGAAACGTTTATTTTTCTCATTACGCTTGCTCTCTAGGAAAATTTCGTTGCAACACACTTGGCAACTGAGTTACCCGAGACGGCTTCACGATCTGGCCCCGAGTCCCAGTCGGGCACGAACACCTGTCTCGTCAGCTGGCGGGAAACCGCGATGCCTCGATGGCTGAGCAGCCGACACGTTGCCAGACATCTGTGTTTAGCCTCGCAACAGGCGGTCTACACAGCGCCGCCACCTGCCCGCTTATATCGATATCCAATAGACCGAGGCGTCGATAATTTTCTCCGGCCCGCTCGCACGTGGCTTGTTTGGACTTTGAATGCGGCGGCTCGTGCTGCAGAGCGCGGTTCCGCGGCCATTGTGAATGGGGAGCCAGCCGGGCGGCCCGTGTATTGTCTGTTATCTCGCGCCGGATGGCCGCTTTGTCTCCGCTCGTGACGATGAATGAAGGCGTGAGAATCGATTGTCGTCTGCTCGCAGGCCCCGGAAGTGGTAGTGCTTCTACTCCACCGCCTGCTTGGGACGGCGACACACAATACGGGTAGAACCGCGCTTCCCTGCCTAAACTGTCTGTCTTCCTGGTCTGTGGCGTTTCGGTACGTCTGAGGCCGTCCAAAGGAATGATAGACTCATAAACACTCCTGGAAATGGAAAAAAGAACACATTGACGCCGGTGTGTCAGACCCACCATACTTGCTCCGGACACTGCGAGAGGGCTGTACAAGCAATGATCACACGCACGGCACAGCGGACACACCAGGAACCGCGGTGTTGGCCGTCGAATGGCGCTAGCTGCGCAGCATTTGTGCACCGCCGCCGTCAGTGTCAACCAGTTTGCCGTGTCATACGGAGCTCCATCGCAGTCTTTAACACTAGTAGCATGCCGCGACAGCGTGGACGTGAACCGTATGTGCAGTTGACGGACTTTGAGCGAGGGCGTATAGTGGGCATGCGGGAACCCGGGTGGACGTACCGCTGAATTGCTCAACACGTGGGGCGTGAAGTCTCCACAGTACATCGATGTTGTCGCCAGTGATCGGCGGAAGGTGCACGTGCCCGTCGACCTGGGACCGGACCGCAGCGACGCACGGATGAACGCAAAGACCGTAGGATCCTACGCAGTGCCGTAGGGGACCGCACCGCCACTTCCCAGCAAATTAGGGACACTGTTACTCCTGGGGTATCGGCGAGGACCATTCGCAACCGTCTCCATGAAGCTGGGCTACGGTCCCGCACACCGTTAGGCCGTCTTCCGCTTACGCCCCAACATCGTGCAGCCCGCCTCCAGTGGTGTCGCGACAGGCGTGAATGGAGGGACGAATGGAGACGTGTCGTCTTCAGCGATGACAGTCGCTTCTGCTTTGGTGCCAATGATGGTCGTATGCGTGTTTGGCGCCGTGCAGGTGAGCGCCACAATCAGGACTGCATACGACCGAGGCACACAGGGCCAACACCCGGCATCATGGTGTGGGGAGCGATCTCCTACACTGGCCGTACACCTCTGGTGATCGTCGAGGGGACACTGAATAGTGCACAGTACATCCAAACCGTCATCGAACCCATCGTTCTACCATTCCTAGACCGCCAAGGGAACTTGCTGCTCCAACAAGACAATGCACGTCCGCATGTATCCCGTGCCACCCAACGTGCTCTAGAAGGTGTAAGTCAACTACCCTGGCCAGCAAGGTCTCCTGATCTGTCCCCCATTGGGCATGTTTGGGACTGGATGAAGCGTCGCCTCACGAGGTCTGCACGTGCAGCACGAACGGTGGTCCAACTGAGGCGCCAGGTGGAAATGGCATGGCAAGCCGTTCCACAGGACTACATCCAGCATCTCTACGATCGTCTCCATGGGAGAATAGCAGCCTGAATTGCTGCAAGAGGTGGATATACACTGTACTAGTGCCGACATTGTGCATGCTCTGTTGCCTGTGTCTGTGTGCCTGTGGTTCTGTCAGTGTGATCATGTGATGTATCTGACCCCAGGAATGTGTCAATAAAGTTTCCCCTTCCTGGGACAATGAATTCACGGTGTTCTTATTTCAATTTCCAGGAGTGTATTAACTGAGTACCCGACCTTTCCTGGGCATGTATTTGTTCCAATCTTCTAATACTCCTTGTCCTCCTTCGCCACCTCTCTGCCCATCTCCTGCCCCTTGTAACACAATTATCGGTGTTAGGGCTCATCTAAATTATTTTTCTGTTTTTACCTGATGTGACTTCTGTATAGCTATGTTGTTTGATGTAGTATCGATGTAAATGTATTCTTTATTTAATGGTAATTTATGTAATTTCAGTATATAATATTTCCTCAACTGTGCAGGTTTGCTGAGATACGTCCACTGGATCCCGATTGCCTGCTATCGGCGTCTCACAGAAACTTGCGATTCAGTTTCTCTGACATCTGGGTGATCAAAAAGTCAGTATAAATTTGAAAACTGAATAAATCACGGAATAATGTAGATAGAGAGGTACAAATTGACCCACATGCCTGGAATGATATGGTGTTTCATTAGAACCAAAAAAATTGAAACGTTCAAAAAATTTCCGAAATTTGGCGCTCCATCTGATCAGAATAACAATAATTTGTGTAACAAAGCAAGACAAAGCAAAGACAATGTTCTTTACAGGAAATGCTCAATATGTCCACCATCATTCCTCAACCATAGCTGTAGTCGAAGAATAATGTTGTGAACAGCACTGTAAAGCATGTCCAGAGTTATGGTGAGGCATTGGCGTCGGATGCTGTCTTTCAGCATCCCGAGAGATGTCGCTCGATCACGATACACTTGCGACCTCAGGTAACCCCAAAGCCAATAATCACACGGACTGAGGTCTGGGGACCTGGGAAGCCAAGCATGACGCAAGTGGCGGCTGAGCACACGGTCACCACCTAACGTCGCGCGCAAGAGATCTTTCACGTGTCTAGCAATATGTTTTTTTTTGTTATAATAAAACCCCATGTCATTCCAAGCATGTGTGTAAATTTTTACTCCTCTATCTACAATTTTCGGTGGTTTATTAAGTTTCCAAATTTATACTGACTTTTTGATCACCCAGTACATTAGCACACTAAGTTGGAGATCATGGATTAAATGAATTTGTATGCGTGTACAATGTGCCTAAAAAAAGGGTGATACAATTTAGGCACGCACTGATACATATTAGGAATCAGATTCCTAATTTGCAGATGCAAATTAAGTGTAGCGTTTTTATTTTTCTCAGATTTTCCAGTCTTTAAATCACATACAAATAACAACATATTGTGCTTGACTATGAAACTGTTTAAATAATTTTATAACTTATTTCTCAGGTTACAATAAACCAAACCTAAAAAAATGGTACTATTTTGGCAGCTCTCCCCTTATATATTTCGTAAAGTAAAAGAAATGGTAACTACCAACATCACGAAACGGATTACCAATTGTTAGTTACAAAATGAGAAATATGAACGTGACAGTGTTGCTTTATATTTTGTAGAACAAACACTTCATCGTGAAGAAGATAATTTTAGGCGACTGCTATACTGACCTGAAAATAAAGACCTAACACAAAAATCGACTAATAGATCCTTGTGAAAAAATGAACTGATATAATTAATGACTAATTTAAATAATCGAAAAGGCCAGTTAGTCGACTTACAATCAATCACGCGTAGGGTCAAGAGTGGTTCAAATGGCTCTGAGCAGTATGGGACTTAATATTTGAGGTCATCAGTCACCTAGAACTTAGAACTACTTAAGCCTAACTAACCTAAGCACATCACGCACATCCATGCCCGAGGCAGGATTCGAACCTGCGACCGTAGCGGTCGCGCGGTTCCAGACTGTGGCGCCTAGAACTGCTCGGCCACCACGGACGGCGGTCAGGTGTGTCTGCATGTTGTGCAAGTGTCACGGTAGTCATTCAGCAGCGACTCTATAACACTCCTTTACTCGGCACAGCTCCGGGTTTATGAATCTCACGCAAATCTTGATTCCAACTGACATTGTACCTAAAATTTGTTACGGTTTTCGAGCGGTCTAAGGCGCTGCCGTCATGGACTGTGCGGTTGGTCCCGGCGGATGTTCGAGTCCTTCCTCGGGCATGGGTGTGTGTGTGTTTGTCCTTCAGATAATGTAGGTTAAGTTGTGAGTGAGCTTAGGGACTGATGACCTTAGCAGTTAAGTCCCATAAGATTCCACACACATTTGAACATTTGTTACGATTTTAGCGGACACTTCTTGATGTATTTGGCACTGGCTCCCGTGACCCTTAGCCGAATTTTATTTCTTAGTGTTTCTGACGTTTTGCCACGAGAAATTATCAAATATTCACCGTGCGTGTCTGGTGGTCGAGGGTGAAACTTTTGACAAAGCTAGCTACTGTTTCGACTGATGAATACGAGAGGAGGGTCAACACAAACCACATCATTGCACTGGTTAGTCTTAACGATATAGTCATCAGCTCCAAGGAAAAAAAATTACTACCGCTCAAAAAGGTGAAGACCCATGCATCGTGGAGAAACATGAGTCGCTTTTTTCGTACTAATACCGCATGGTGCTCGCAGATTTATTTCATAATGGTAAAACGTTACAGGAGCGAACTACCGCAATATGCTGATACAGTACAGCTCGTCAGTGAAGAGGGACCGGCGCAAAAAGCTGAAAATGAGGGTGCTTCGGTTCTGCTAAAACGCCTCCGTTCACTTTGCACAACACAAACTCACATATACTATTTATTTGGCTGTCTATTTTCCCTCACTACCCTTGTTCTATTGACATTTCATCCAATGACTTCTTTCTCTTGCGTCGGATGACGAAATAAGGGTAATTAATTAAGGTGAAGAAACCATTGCTTGGCAGGCGTATCCAGAATAACGAGGATGCAATTTTCCGGTCGAACGTTTCCGAAAAACTGCAAACTTTTACAATCAAGAACTTCACCAAGTGACTTATCTGTGAAAAAAACTTTTCGCGTCCAGCGCGCTGTCAAGAATAATAGACGGAAGAAAATTGCTGTTCTGATAGCTAGAAGTTTGGGTTTAGGAAAAATGGAGGCGTCAGACAGGCAGTTCTAACATGGCGCCCCATAATGGAACTAAGAATGAGGATAAATCAAAGCACGCTATTAGCATTTCTCGACCTATCAAAAGCTTTCGACAGTGTTTAGTGGGGCAAGATTTAGAAATTCTGAGAAAAATGAGAGTAAGATGTGGGGAAATACCGGTGACACACAACGCGTAAGAGATTCATGAGGGAACAGTGTTCGGATTAAATAGTGTACAAGGCAGAGATGCAGCCTTTAGACCCTACTGTTTAACCTACACATTGAAGAAGTAATGATGGAAATAAAAGATGGTTTCTAGAATGGGATTAAAATTCAGGTTAAAAAGATACCAATGATAAAAATCACTGATTATGTTGCTACGCTCGGTGAAAGTGAAGAAGAATTGCAGAATCTGCCGAACGGAATGAACGATCTGATGAATATAGGGCATGCTTTGTGAATAAACCGAAAAAAGCGACAATAATGAGAACTAGCAGACGTGACAAAAGAAAGAAATTAACATCCAAATCAGTCATCAGAAAACAGACGATGTTAAGGAACTGTGCCACCTTGGAAGCAAGACGACCACGTCGGACGAAACAAAGAGGACATAAAAAGCAGGCTAGCACTGGCAAAAAGGGCATTTTACTATAAAATTCTTTACCAACTCAGATCCCAATATTTTAACGGTTCAAAAAGTGGTTCAAATGGCTCTGAGCACTATGGGACTCAACTGCTGTGGTCATCAGTCCCCTAGAACTTAGAACTACTTAAACCTAACTAACCTAAGGACATCACACACTTCCATGCCCGAGGCAGGATTCGAACCTGCGACCGTAGCAGTCGCACGGTTCCGGACTGCGCGCCTAGAATTTTTAACGGTGATTACTAGACACATGCTTATGCAGGTATGTGTTATACAGATGATACTCTGTCTTCATGCACTCTTGTGATTAGATACTGCACTCAATGTTATTAATTAAGCTTTACATGGCTGATTGCTTAGCTGAAACTAGCAACAAATGACTGTTAAAATACTACGATCTCGTTACAGGGCTTTACGTAAGAAATCGCTTCCTCCACCAAACCCATTTCAGGAAATAACGCAAAGTGGGCATACCTGGCAGAGAGGTCCACAAATATCTAACACTGGCTTTAAGCTGAGGGGGAGGTTTCTGAGAATGTAAATTTTGAGCACAGTGTAGTGTACTAGTGTATCATGAACACTTGGGAAATCAGAACAATATATAATTGTAGCATTTAAGAAGCAGCTCTACAGCAGAATGTTGAAAATTGTTGAAGAGGTTCTAATCAGAATTGTTGAAGAAACCACACAGAAAACACTGACAAGATGAAGGGACCGGATATGTGATAAGAAATCATGGAATAACTTCCTTGGTACTAGAGGGAGTTGTAGAGGGTAAATGTGGTAGGGAAGACGGAGTTTGGAATACATGCAGCAAATAACTGAGAATGTAGGTTGCAAGTGCTCCTCTGAAATGAAGAGGCGGGCGTTTGAGAGGAATTCGTTTTTTGTTCCATTAAACGAGACGAGTTAGAAGACTGATGACTAAAAGAACATTATCTAACCTATGAGGGGTCTATTTAGGCCAACGGCCTAGCCGCAGTGGTAACCCCGGTTCCCGTCAGATCACCGTTGTTAAGCGCTGACGGGCTGGCCTAAAACTTGGCTGGGTGACCATCTGGTCGGCCGAAAGATGTTTGCAGACTTGGTGCACTCATCCCTTGTGGGGAAAACTGAGGAGGTGGTCGACTGAGAAGTAGCGGCTCCTGTCTTGTGAACTGACGTATGGCAGGGAGAGTGGTTTGCTGACCACATGCCCCTCCATAGGCGCATCGATTGACGCTTTCGGGCTGAGGATGACACGGCGGCCGGTCGGTGCTGTTGGACCTTCCAAGGCCTGTTCGGACGAAGTTTAGTTTGGTTTAGAGTAGGTGTTTCTTTACAGCCTGATTTTCTTCTATGTGATTCTAGAATTTTATGACAATTGAAGTTACCTAAAGGTATGCAGTGATTCTACTCCACTGATATGTGACATGAGCGATTGTTCGAAAATCGCTTACAGGTCCGTATCGGGGTAAGAGAGGTGCTCCGTACCCTTCCGGCCATCCGGGAACTTGGTACCATTTGGACACAACGCTATATCTGAAGCACGTTGCCCGATAAACGTCTTGGGTCCCACAATTAAATCACTTGCTATCGTACATACTTCCAACATCTTCAAAAGTACTCATATAATCTTTTCTGGAATGCGCCCCTAATTCACGCTTCTGCAGTACATGGGTAACTTAATGAGCAGGGACTAAGGGCGGACTCTGTCAACTGTACACCAAGCATTCGGCACTCATTCTCACATAACAGTTGGTGGTAATTGGTGAGGTGGTAAGTTGTCATCTCTCACGTTTTATTAGCGTCGTTCGTTAATGGTGTATTTCCGGATGTGTTAGCACAGTTATTGTATTTTCTTCAATACGAGTACATTTCGATGACCGACCCAACCGTCAGCTTTAGGTGCTGCAAATTATGTTAACTAGCTGCGTGAACTCTGGCCACAGTATGTTAACTGCTGTTGGTGTTCCGCCGCTATTTACAGCCGAGTCCCGGAGTTGGCTTTGCTCATTGTCTTTGACACACTGTCTTTCCCTTTATTTTAAAGATATCGTCTACCATTTCATCTACCAGAGCTGGCGAACGCAATAAAAATGAGCAAAGCCGACCAAGGTTAATCATGCAACAAAATAATAATTACAACAAACAATCACCTTGAGAGGATGTGTGTTACGTCCTTAAGTTAGTTAGGTTAAAGTAGTTCTAGGTTCTAGGGGACCAAAAACCTCAGAAGTTAAGTCCCATTGTGCTCAGAGCCATTTGAACCATTTGAACCTCTTGCAGCTTTCGAAACTTTTAGAAACAGAGAAACTTAATAGTGATTTGTGTTAGGGTACGATTACAGTTTGCATCGGAGCGCTCCAATCAAACAAACCTACATGCTGCCACTCACGCTTTTAACTTAATTAATACTAGTAAGAGACTATGCGGCTGGTCCTGGCGGAGGTTCGAGTCCTCCCTCGGGCATGGGTGTGTGTGTTTGTCCTTAGGATAATTTAGGTTAAATAGTGTGTAATCTTCGGGACTGATGACCTTAGCAGTTAAGTCCCATAAGATGTCACAATACTAAGAGACTCTCTAAGGCATATTTTGAACCAACAAAGATATTAGGCTCAAAAAATAATTTCTACCATTGACTGTCTACCCCCTTAAGGGGTAAAGTTGTCCGTCAATAACAGAGGGCAGGTCAGCGGTCGGAGCGGCCTACACGGGCGCCTGTTCCTCCACGCCCTGCTCGAGTGCTCCAGGGCGGTGTTTGCGGCTGACAGCGGCGCCCTCCAGAGGCTGCGACTGGGGGGCGTGCCGGCCAGCTGACGCCTCCAGACGCCGCCCCACCGTCCCCACCACCCTGCCGCCTGCCCCCTGTGACGTCAGCGGCACCAAGCACCGCGGACTCTCCCTTTTCCGGAGTGGCACTTCGCCTCGTGCGCAATCCGACTGCGACTGTTTCGGCTTCCTTTGCAGCCGTCGTCTACAGGCGCAGACCGCAAACGGTACGAAACCTTGCTGCAGCTGCAGCGAGGGACCTTGTCCGGATTGGAGTGCTGAGGGCGCGCCAGCGACCCGTCAAGCATTGTTACAACTTTCGTTCGCCACCTTAAAGGCCGCGCGTCGTTTGTGGAACATCGTGACATAACGTGTCGTATATAAACGTAGCATGCCGCGGTCGTTGGCACATTCAAAAAAAATTTTCTGGGTTTCTGACCGCAGTGTCAGTATGCAAAACTACCGACGTTTCGGTCACTATTGCAAATGACCTTCTTCAGGGTTAAACTTCCTGGAAGATTAAAACTGAATGCCGGGCCGAGACTCGAACTCGGGACCTTCGCCTTTCGCGTGCAACTGTGCTACCCAGGCACGACTCACGCCCCGTCCTAACAGCTTTAATTCCGCCAGTACCTCGTCTCCTACCTTCCAAACTTCGCAGAAGCTCACCTGCAACCTTGCAGATCTAGCACTCCTGGAAGAAAGGATATTGCGGAGAGATGTCTTAGCCACAGCCTAGGGGATGTTTCCAGAATAAAATTTTCACCCCGCAGCGGAGTGAGCGCTGATATGAAACTTCCTGGCAAAGTAAAACTATGTGCCACACCGAGACTCGAACTCGGGACCTTTGCCTTTCGCGTGCCAATGCTCTACCAACTGAGCTACCAAAGCACAACTCACGCCCTCTCCTCACAGCTTTAATTCTGCCAGTACCTCGTCTCCTACCTTCCAAACTTTACAGAAGCTCTCCTGCGAACCTTGCAGAACTAGCACTCCTGAAAGAAAGGATATTGCGGAGACATGGCTTAGCCACAGCCTGTGGGATGATTGCAGAATGAGATTTTCACTCTGCAGCGGAGTGTGCGCTGGTATGAAACTTCCTGGCAGATTAAAATTATGTGCCGGAATAAATTTACGTCCTACATAAAGAAAAATGAAAAGAAATATGGTCGTGAGTTGTTGTTGACTTCTGCTAACAATATACTTTTCAAAGAGATACTGATGTGTAAGTAGAGTCAAGAAGCTGAAAATATCTTTTAGCTCACTCTTAGCGATATCAGCACACTTTCAGTAACTTGTACTGCGAAAGGTTGGAGAGGGACGGGGGTGGGGGTTGGGAGTAGGTAACGAACAAAAATCCAAATTTCTTTCATTGTTATAGGCCAGGGTCATCCAAGAACTGCGCCCGGCGGGCGCAAGACAGTGTAGTTCAGCGCCCCGTCCGCGACCTTGTGTCGCTAGTGTCGACATAGGAGAGAGAGAGAGAGAGAGAGAGAGAGAGAGAGAGAGAGAGAGAGAGAGACCGCACTGCGCTGGACTGCACCGCGGTCAGATGTAACGTAAACAAAATATTCAGTTTTAGAATCAATTTTATGTAGAGGATACAGAGTCTCATTCTTACTGTTAATAGTTACAAGTAAGTATTTTTTGTTATACTTAGTGCGACAATTTTATGTATCCCTTTTCAGAGATTAGAAATCGGATCCTTAGTTTGCTGTTTTGTCCGTAATAATTTTAACTGACAAAGTTTGAAAACTTGTTAAAATAGAATTAAGGTTATAAATCTCTTTTATTCTTACTGTCAACATTGTTAAAGAAGACAATTGACATTTTACACATTTTTCTTTTTCGAGGAAACGATTTTGTCTAGGCTTGGTACAGTACTCCGTGAGACGGCTAACCTCAAAGAATTGGTCAAATTTTTATCGCCAAGGAATGAACTGTTCATAGTTTTAGGAAGTTACACATAAGAAAGCGGTGCTTCAGGCGGATATGGCACTGTAGGTCAATCAGCTCTAGTTGAAGCACTTACGAGACGTCCTCTGCCCGAAGGGAAAACGGGCGAACAAATATGTCTGTTGGCTGGCGTTCGGGCGGTTCGCACGACCATCTAAGCGGCGCGGCTCGGCCACTGCAGTAATGTACGATATCGCCCGGGGCGCTGGTCGCGGGCGCTGGCGCCCCAGGGGCACCGTTTGGACGAGCCTGTTACAGGCTTTCACTCACAATGTACTTCTTAAAGGAGTGTTAATGTGCACATAAGACTCTGAGCGTGGAAATAATGAATACGATTTTCATTGGCGAAAATATTATCTTCTAATGTGACTAAAACTTATCCGGAAGACGAAATCATTAAAATTAACAACAATTTGGATGGCGCTGCAAGCAACTCTGGATAAAGCACGCAAACAAAATGTATGGATGTAGAGGCCACCACCTCGGTACGCGCCGTTTTCACTGTGACGCCATCCAGCCAATGAGAAGCCCTCCACTGCTTACAAAAGCGGAAGCCTCGCCGGTCTACGACAGTTACTTTTACCCCTGACGGAGGTAGTCATCGAAAGCTTAGGATGTTATCCAAATTTTAATGCGGCAAGTAAACCGAGACCTTTTTATGCGAAAGACTTCGTAGTCAATTCTTTTTCAAAATTTAAAAAAATAAAGTATATGAATAGATTACACTTTTTTTCAAAAGGCGGGCGTAACCCCTCCAAACACTCACCCACCCCCTTTAGTATTGCGAGGGTTAATATTTCATTCATTTCCGTCTTCACAGTCGTCAGTAATAAAGATCCACGTTTGCTTTATACACTGTCGGTTATATTGTGGTCTTTTGGCCAAACTCTCGTTTGATCCAGCTCTCCACAAAAGTGTATAGAGCTCAAGCCTCTACTCTTTGCTTGACCACCGCAATCTACAAGCATTTGAAGTTCCTTACTGTATTTAACTCTTAATCTCCCCTAAAAATTTTACTCCTGGGACTCCCTTCCAGTGGCTAGTGCACAATCCATCGCGGCTTCAGTATGTATCCTATCAACAGACCCCTTTTTTAAAATCAAGTTACGCAATAAATTTCTTTCTTCTTCAGTTCCATTCATTATTCGATCTACCTCCATAATCTTCGGAATTCTTACGTAGCACTACATTTTCAGACGCTTCCTGCTTGACTTGTCTGTATTGCTTACCTTAGCGTCCAGGCAAATTCCTTCAGAAAAGGCTTCCTAAAGCCTAACCGTTTCTTCTATAATAACAAATTCGTCTTTTTCAGATTTTTTTCTTGGTTTTTCCACTCTGCATTTTATATTTTCTCTACCTCAAGTGTCGTCAGATATGTTTTTACAAAGAGTAAAATTCTTCTACCACAGAAGTGTTTGATTTTCTAATCTAATTCCATCAATATTGCCTGATGAAATTAGACTACATTCCGTTACTCTGGCTTTACTTTCAGTCATGTTGATCTTATGATTTCTTTTCACGACAATATACATTCCTTTCCATGGCTCTTCCTAGTTCTTAGCCGTCTATCGCAGAATGACGTCATCGGTAAATCACGAAGTTTGTGTTTCTTCTTCATGAATTTCAATTTATTTTCTAGTTTTCTGCTTGGTTACCTACACAGCTATTCAATTTACCGACTATCTCACTTCCTTCTCAACCACAGTTTTGCTTTCATGCCTTCCGACCAATAGTTGCAGCTGGTTTCTGTACAAGTTGTACATTACTTGTATTTTATCTCTGCCACTTCCAAAATTTAAAATAGTAACCCAGTCAACATAGTAAACAGGTTTCTCTAAATCTACAAATGGTATTTCGACTGCCTAACAAAATTTCCTCACTTTCAAGTGACCACCTGTCAAACGCCTGAGTAACCACTTTAGTAGCGCGAACCTCTTCGAGATGTATAGGTAAAGCATCAGTGATGATGTGGGAGGTACCTACGCAGAAGACATAGTCTTATTGCTGCTAGTGCCCAACCACAGGTGCTGGGTGGCACAGACTGTTCTAGGGGTCCACCATAGAAGTCAGTGTGGGTACGACAGGTTGAGTGCACATTACGACAACTCTACGTGGCAGTGATCGGATGTGGCCGACCGGCACCTTAATGCCGAATATGACTGTCCGCAAGGTCTCGTGCAGTCCAATATGGGGCCACTGCCACGTTCGGATGCCCCACAAATCCGGATATTGCACCATTCGATCAGCCGCCGTAATGAGGCCCAGAACGGCGTCCATACAAACTGCCTCAGGTGCTGATGAGACAGTCTCACGAGTTACAGGTATGAAACAACATTGTGACCACCGACGTACTATCCACGTGAGCACGTCTAGGTGATCGCAACATCACCTGGTGAGGTATGTTAGTCAGGCTCAAGTACCATGCACGTAGTGTGTTTGGAATCCGAGTTTGACCGAGGGCAGATTGTGATGCCCCAGACGCTCGACACTAGCATTTAGGAAGCTGCATTATTTGTCAGGTGTTCGTGGCGAAACCAAGGTCAAACCCCGTGTAGATGTCATAGGATTGGGCGCCCACACCTCATAACAAATGTCGGGCGTCCTAGGCTGGACGGACTGATAAAGAGGACTGGCGGCTAATTGTGTCGGAACTAACATCAGACTTTAATGCTGGGTGACGTACAAGTGTGTCTGATCACTCAGTGCACCGAACACCTCCAACGGTGGGCGTCCCATACATGTGCCAATGTTAAAATAACGCCATCGGCGATGTGAACATCAGCAGGGCGTTGCATGGTCTTATGAATCTCGATACCGTTTCCAACATGCCGATGGCGTGTAGTCAAGGATTCTACAGTGCTCTTTTCGCACGAGCATGTCTGCAGCTATGGATGACGGAAGGTTGGAAGTACACAGGACTCTGAACCAGGCAAAGAAGACGACACGAGAGGAAAATACGCCTATTTCAAGAATCTATTCAGAGGAGCTTGGTAGCTTGCATAATCGAGGGTACGACTGTGGGATAGAAACGCCAGAGCAGCGAACAACGGACGTTATACAACCAAAGGGTAAGGTCACAGGGAAGTGAGAGTGATCTAGAGACAAGAGAAGAGGGGGAACCGCTGCTTGACAGCTGTACTGGGAAACAAGCTGGCGACGACTCGATTATGAACTACGAAAGATTCACGTGGGCATCCATTGCTCCAGAGAAGCTCCTGCAGTGCATTATGACAGCCGTGGGGTATCGTACACTGGTTGCAGACCATGTGCACCCCTTTATAACGATCATATTTTCCGTTGGTAATGTAATTTTTCAGCAAGGCGCCATGTCACAAGGGCAGGAGTGTGATTGATGGTTCGAGGAGGACCTTGACGAGTTCTGGTTGATATGCTGGCTGCCCAACTCACCAGATCTGAACCCGATCGAACGAGTCTGGGATGTCATTGAACGTCGTGTCAGAACTCATTGCCCCCCTCCCCAGAATTTCGGAAATCAAGTGATTTCAGCGAATTACGAGACATAAAAGTGCACATGTGCTGCCAAGTCCCCCAGCGACCTATCAAGGCCCCATTGTCTTTTGTATCCTGCCTGGAAGGTGGCGCGTGGGTCTGCTCCTGAGATCTGCATAATAGGCTAAATGAAGGAAGCGAGTAGGAGCAGGTGATCTAAAGCACTTCGGTACTCCAAGTAAAGTTAAAGCCCCTTTATTTCTGTATAAACATATACAACACATTACTTAACTTTCCCTACAGATGAGCATACAGGTGCGAAGCCGTTCATATATCAAAGCTAACAGTTACTAGAGATTACAAAGGCAAAGTCTGTAATGGCTACACCTCCTACAAGTAGACGCTAAGTTGCTAGGTCGTCTGGTCTTGATAAACTGGGTAGAAAACAGAGCAGCGTTCGTTGAGCTCCACAGCGTCGGCTAGAGGGCGCTGTGGTCGGCGTAGTTCGTCCGCTCTGTTAGTGCCGACCTACGAGCGTGCAGCTACGCTGTGGCATCGGAACTATCGATATCACACATTGCTTCAGTGCCACGACGCGTCGCCGCTGTTATCCGTGCCAAAGGTGGACATTCCGGCTATTAGGTAAGTGGATATAGTGTTCTGGCTGATAAGTGTATTAGCTCTCCGCGGCTCGTGGTCTTGCGGTAGCGTTCTCGCATCCCGCGCAAGGGTCAGGGATTTTATCTGCCTCGACATGACGGGATGTTGTGTGTCTTGCGTCATCATTTCATCCTCAGTCACTTGCAAGTCGCCGTAGTGCCGCTAAAGAACCTTGTGGAGCGGAGGCCGAACCGCCCAACGAGGGGTCTCCCGGCCATCAGTGCCATACGCTCATGATTAGTGTATTAGCTATCAGACATGATAACAGCACTGAACACAAAGAACGCTGTTGTCCTCTACTGGCCATTATAGTTGTCGCATATGGGGCAGGGGAGTGAAACCACAATAAAGGGAAGAAAAAACCGATCACGGCAGTTAAGACGCAGCTAGCCAAAAGAAGTTTTTCCCAGATCCAGGACTGCTTCGACAGCAAGTAGCGTTCACTGCGAAGGACCTCGGAAATTTTCTCGAGGGCCCTTTTGTATTCTGCCAGACTTACTTGGCAAGACTGTAGAAACTGTGAATTCCTGCAGAGCGTAACTTACGTGTTAGCCTCCTCCAACGCGCTCCGCTCAAGGAGAGCGGGGATTTAGACTTCTGGTAGTCACACTAGTGTAGAAAGAACTCTTGACTGTAAAATCTTTCTTTGTGTTATTTCCTCAACCAACACTTGTATTCCAAGTACCTTAGTTTTTCACTTATTTTCCTGTTAGGAACTATTTACAGTGGTTCTTACTTGTTTGTGATGGTCATCAAAGACCATTTGTGTTGATTCATAGCGTTCTTAAGCACATAGGATAAACTAATGCTCGTGTGTTTCTTGGGAAAGTGTTAGAAGTCCAGGGTACTTCAAAAGCGGCTGCCATTACTTTACAACAACATCTTGCGCGTGTAACGTGCCAACATGGTTTCTTCTAGGAAGAGTTTTATGTTTGACAATGCTGCTGGGTCTTCTGACAGTGCCTAAGGCCGTGCAAGCTTTAAGTTATGTGGGTTGGATAAAAATTAGTAGCAACACTGCCATAACATGGTATGCCTCCTGTCTGCAGCTGACAATGGAGGATCTGTTGATGTAGTTCAGTGAGCGGCGACAGCTGTTTTTGCGTCAGTGCCTTTGTGTGTACTGCCTGGCCAGTTGAAGCGCCCTAGCAGTATGTTTAGGAAACACGAACATCTCGCATAGTCGGAGTGCACAACGATGTTTCTTTCTGATACTAAACCCTTTATCCTTCTTGACAATGCACGGTGCCACGAGGCCAACCACGCACAGGAGCTCCGGCGTATGTGAGTTTGGGTGCGTAACATACTGTACACGCACCGTAGTCAATCGAAAGGAAACCGTGCCATTACGACTTTTTCGCCAAAATGAAGAAACCTCCTCATGGCATGCCCTACAACACAATAGACGACACCATCCTTACCAAAGGGCCCTCCTTGAGAGACATCAACTGCGATGGATGCGTAGACGGTATACGACGCCTTCCATTTCAGTAGTGGAAGGTGATCGAGATGCATGGCGATCATACGAGTGTTATTCGGAAGTAAGAAACAATCGGTCGCGAAATGGAAACCACAGGAAAATCCTATGAATTTTTGCTCAGGTGTGTTGGGCAGAGTCTCTAGTATGTCCCTCGATCGTATTACGTCGTACTTTTAGTTCTGAGCACACAGGGAGCACATAAAGATGACTAGAACAATAGTGTCTTCGGAGTCTTTCGCGACGGCATACATGAATAAAACGTTCTCGGTTTTCCAGCCGCGTCCATTCGACTAAACTCGTCGAGCTTTCGATGGTCATCTCGGTCATCGTTGTCAGGAGTTCACTGACTGCCGGGGCTGCCACGGTTTCTCGCTTATATAAGCATAATGAAATCATCAGCAGCCAATGAGATCGATCCAATGTGGCGGGCGCGCTCGTATGTCGACCCGGACAGTTCGTGGCAGCACCAGTGACGTCAGGTGCCGCCAGGGGCAGGCGGCACGTTTGAAACAGCCGCTCCCGCGTGGCGCCCTTCCCCTTGCCCTGCTGAGTGTGTATCCCCGGTCTCTGTTAAAATTGTTGTTGTTTAAACGAATATCGGCATTTTCCTTTGTAACAGAGTCCCAATATGTAGACACATGAGCCAACACTTTAGTATCTTCAAACTGTGTTTTATGTCCGTTTTCGCGGAAATATTTTGGCTGACTTGTCCAGCTCCCTTTGTTTTATATGACCCTTGAACTCAGTACAACGCTCCGCAACTGTGCGAATTGTCTGTCCAATGTACATGCTGCCACATTCACAGGGTACTTCATACACACTGGACACTCGAAGAGCAATGTCGTCCTTAACAGAGCGCAACATATCTCGTATCTTAGGGGCGGGCCTGAACACTGGTCTTCCACCATGTTTCTGCAACAGACGTTCTTACTGCTAGTTGCTTCACAGAATGGCAGGAATATAGTCCGTTTAGCCTCTTCTATTGACTCGCCAGGTGTTTTTCGTCGCCGACCTGTGTGACCGAGCGGTTCTAGGCGCTACAGTCTTCAACCGCACGACCGCTACTGTTGTAGGTTCGAATCCTGCCTCGAGCATGGATGTGTGTGATGACCTTACGTTAGTTAGGTTTAAGTAGCTCTAAGTTCATGGTGTGGGTTCCTGTAGTCATGTCCTAGTTCATGAACCACGGGCAAGGTATGAGTGGCCAAGTAAGTGGTCCTGGCAGTCGGGATACCAGTTACTTTGGAAGAAGGCTGGGCATCTCGGACATATTCTGAGTCGTGGACACCTTTGTGCTCATACGTCAAAGACTACCAAATCCACCAGTTAGTCCCTCAACCGTTAGGGGTAAAACCCAATGGGACTCGGGGTAAGTAAGGCTAGCAACGTGCTTCCCCAGTACTTTAAATATGATGCTGGCAACAATCAGAGCAAAATGCCTCGGTCCTTTGGAGGTGACGGAATCCCACCTCTAACTGACAAACCAGGGACTCCTAAGATACGACTTGTCAGACAAATGGTAATGAGATGGGGATGTATTAATGTCAATGGGGGCTACTCAGGGAAGAAGGCAGAGCTGGCAGAGGCTGCAAGTAAGATGGGGCTGGACGTTTTAGCTGTTAGTGACATTCGGGTAAGGGGTGAGAAAGAAGAGGAAGTGGGAGAATACAAGGTCAACCTGTCAGGAGTCAAAGCAGGAATAGCACAATGGGGTGTAGGGCTTTACATCAGGAAAGAAATGGAACCCAGCGTAGTTGCAATAAGGTATGTAAACGAACGACTGATGTGGATGGATTTGACAGTGTGTAGCAAGAAAATTAGGATTGTGTCAGTATATTCGCATTGTGAAGGGACAGGTCAAGAAAAGATGGATAGTTTTATGAGGCACTGAGTGATGTACTTGTTAGAGTAAAGGACAAGGACAGTGTTCTGGTCATGGAGGATTCTAATGCCAGGATTGTAAATGGAACAGAAGGGTATGAAAAGGTTATGGGTAAATTGGGAGAGGATATGGAGGCCAACAGGAACGGGAAACAACTCCTGAATTTCTGTGCCAGTATGGGCTTAGCAATCACAAACTCCTTTCTTAAACATAAGAACATTCACCGGTATACTTGGGAAGACAGGGGAACCAGATCTGTCATTGACTACATAATAACAGATCAGGAATTCAGGAAGGCTGTGAGGGACACACGTGTATTCAGGGGATTCTTTGATGACACTGATCATAATTTTATCTGCAGTGAAATTGGGATTGTGAGACCGAAATTTCAGGAGGTCAGGTCCATATGTAGAAGGATAAGAGTGGAGAAACTTCAAGATAAGGAAATCAGGCACAAGTACATGACAGGATTCTCAGAAAGGTAGCAGTTAGTTGAATGTATGAAGGAATGGAGAAGGTACAGGAACACAGTACTAGAAGTGGCTAAAGAATGTCTTGGAACAGTAGTGTGTGATAGTAGGATGAAGCAAACAGCATGGTGGAATGACACAGTCAAGGAAGCCTGTAAAAGGAAAAAGAAGGCATATCAAAAATGGCTACATACTAGAACTCAGGTGGACAGAGAAAGTTATGTTGAAGAAAGAAACAAAGCCAAACAGATAATTGCAGCATCCAAGAAGAAATCTAGGGAAGACTTTGGATACAGGTTGGAGACTATGGGTCAAGCTGCTGGAAAACCATTCTGGAGTATAATTAGCAGTCTTCGAAAGGGAGGTAAGAAGGAAACGACAAGAATTTTGGACAGGTCAGGAAAACTGCTGGTGAATCCTGTGGATGCCTTGGGCAGATGGAGGGAATATTTTGAAGAGTTGCTCAATGTATGTGAAAATACGATCAGTAATATTTCAGATTTCGAGGTAGAATGGGATAGGAATGATGACGGAAATTGGAGCATATTTGAGGAAGTTAAGGAAATGGTCAACAGACTGCAGTGCAATAAAGCAGCTGGGGTGGATGAAATTGAGTCAGAACTCATCAAATACAGTGTAATGGCAGGTCTTAAATGGCTACACAGGATAGTTGAAATGGCCTGGGAGTGGGGACAGGTTCCATCAGACTGGACAAAAGCAGTAATCACACCAATCTTTAAACATGGAAACAGAAAAGATTGTAACAACTACAGAAGTATTTCTTTAATCAGCGTTGTGGGTGAAATCTTCTGAGGTATTGTTGAAAGGAAAGTGCGAGTATTAGTTGAGGACCAATTGGATGAAAATCAGTGTGGGTTTGGGCCTCTAAGAGGTTGTCAGGACCAGATCTTTAGCTTACAGCAAATAATGGAGAAGTGTTACGACAGGGAATTGTATCTATGCTGTATAGATCTGGAAAAGGCATATGACCGGGTTCCTAGGAGGAAGGTATTGTCTGTTCTACGAGATTATGGAACAGGAAGCAAACTTTTGCAAGCAATTAAAGGTCTTTACATGGATAGTCAGGCAGCAGTTAGAGTTGACGGTAAATTGAGTTCATGGTTCAGAGTAGTTTCAGGGGTAAGACAAGGCTGCAACCTGTCTCCACTATTGTTCATATTATTTATGGATCATATGTTGAAAAGAATAGACTGGTTGGGTGAAATTAAGATACGTGAACAAAAAATAAGCAGTTTTGCATATGCAGATGACTTAGTTGTGATGGCAGATTCGATTGAAAGTTTGCAAAATAATATTTCAGAGGTAGATCAGAAATGTAAGGACTATGGTATGAAGATTAGCATCTCCAAAACGAAAGTAATGTCAGTGGGAAAGAGATATAAACGGATTGAGTGCCAAATAGGAGGAACAAGGTTAGAACAGGTGTACGATTTCAAGTACTTGAGTGCAGTGAGCACTGAGCTACGATCTACTCTCTTCTGCAAGAAGGAAGTCAGTACCGAGATTAAGTTATCTGAGCACCGTTCAATCTTTCGACCAACTTTGTTGTATGGGAGCGAAAGCTGGGTGGATTCAGGTTACCTTATCAACAAGGTTGAGGTTACGAATATGAAAGTAGCTGGGATGATTGCAGGTACTAGTAGATGGGATCAATGGCAGGAGGGTGTCCACAATGAGGAAATCAAAGAAAAACTGGGAATGAACTCTATAGATGTAGCAGTCAGGGCGAATAGGCTTAGATGGTGGGGTCATGTTACACGCATGGGAGAAGCAAGATTACCCAAGAGACTCATGGGTTTAGCAGTAGAGGGTAGGAAGAGTCGGGGCAGACCAAGGAGAAGGTACCTGGATTCGGTTAAGAATGATTTTGAAGTAATAGGTCTAACATCAGAAGAGGCACCAATGTTAGCACTGAATAGGGGAACATGGAGGAATTTTATAAGGGGGATATGCTCCAGACTGAACGCTGAAAGGCATAATCAGTCTTAAATGATGATGATGATGATGATGATGATTATGATAAGTTCTAGGGGACTGATGACCTCAGAAGTGACCCATAGTGCTCAGAGCCATTTATGTTTCGTCGGCGGCCCTTGAAAGCGTTTGCCATGTCTCTTTTCCTGTATCCATTTTCCCCGAAAACACGTTGTAAGTTCTGCAATTAAGACTGTAGGTGGTCGTTGTCAGAAATAATCTTGGCTCTATGAACCAACGTGTTCAGGACAGCTTTCTTGTGTACAGGGTGGTGTAAACTATTGGCGTTCAAGTACCGATCAGCGTGGGTTTGTTTCCGGTATACTGAATGACCGAGCTGACCTGCCTTCCGCTAAACCAAAACATCCAAGAATTGTAGCTTGCCGTGCTTCTCCATCTCGACAGTTAATTTAATGTTGGGATTGACGCCATTCATATGATCGACGAACTGCTGTAGTGTATCTTCATCATGAGGCCATATTAGGAAGGTGTCATCAACGTATCGTAGAAAGCTAGACGGCCGTAACGTCGCAATTTACCGAGCCTGCTCCTCAAAGTGTTCCATGAAGAAATTTGCGACTGCTGGAGAAAGTGGTGATCCCATGGCTGTGCCGTGCGTCATCTTATAATATTCATCGCAGGACAAAACGTTCATTGTCGTTAGGACGTGACGGAACAACTTAATGATTCCTGATGGAAAATGTAGGGCCAAAAGATCCAGAATATCTTATTTTGGCACAATCGTAAAAAGTGACACAACGTCCAGGCTAACCATTAGGTCACTTGCGCCTATCTTCATTCTAATGTTACTTAAAAACCGTCTTGATTGCAAATATTTTTATTCATATGACCGGTTTCGGTTCATTCAGAACCATCTTCAGATCTGATATTTCAGTTACAAGAGTAACCCGTCCAAATCCAGCAGTTTTCACATGCTACGTCACATATCTTCATTCTCTTGAGTGTCTTAACAAATTTCTACAAGTTGATAACATGGTGATCGCAACGTCCCAGTTTTGGTGCTGATAATCCAGCCAATAGTGTCTCCAGCCAAGTAAGAGGGCCTGGTGAGAAATTGCACCTGAAGCTATGCAGCCAATATTCCATAACTGTTGTGCGTTTCAAGACCATTCTCCGCCGGATTCTGCAAGGGCAATGAAGATGCTCCTGCATCGTTTTCGATGGGAAATGTTTGATTCCCCACACTACCGCCTTTAATTGTCTCCCTCTGAGTTTCATCTCTGTCTGCTTCTTAGACAGTATTTTGGCAATGCAACGAGCTGTAGACTAGTATAGAGAATTGGCGGAAAGCACTTGCAGCTGGCTTCTATAACGAGGGTATTGAAAAGTTGGTACAAAGCTACGGAAAACGTCTAAGTCGGACCGGTGACTATGGAGATAAGTAGCTGGAAGTTGTAGCTAACTGTTGTAAATAAAACAGTTTTGATTTTCACTGTGGTTTCCTTTTCACGACCGATCATTCCTTCCTTTCCGAATAGCCCTCGTAGTGAGGACATGTAATACGGTTAACGGTTGTCAATAAATTCTGGTGTTAATTATAACGGCGTTATCACTACCTTTTATCCAGTCTATAATGTGGTACTACAGGACGATATAAAAAAAATTATATAGATGTCATTGGGTGTGTTACTGCGTTTCAGTGGTTGATTTTCTTGTTTGATAGCATTTCATAATTGGATTACGTAATCCGGAAACATGTCGGGCTAAGTGTGTGACACATTTGACAACTGGTGGCGTAACGTTCTCAGTTCCAATACAAGAGGATGTTGTATGACGGCGTAGCAACAAACAAAACTCTTCGGGAAATATGACAGCATTGTCAATATGTAAAATTCTCTGACGTGTGAGTCACTGTGGAAAATGACTCTCTTCATGGTGTTTTGTGAACAAAACATCCGGAGGAGGGCTATTTGCGGCTGTGACTGAAACTTTGGAGAATTTTACACATTGACAGGGCGGTCACATTCTCCGAAGGGTTTCATTGGTAGTGACAAAGGCAGCTGAAGCGTATGCTAACAATTTCTTGTAAACTGACCTCCCTGCATGCAAATGAAAAGAGCATGAATTGTGAAGGTAATTAGGTGGAATGTAGAAAGGTTCATGTAGACAGCGTATAGAAACAGAATTACTACCGTTTCCTGGTATTCATCGTCCATTTGTTCAGCTTCTGAAAGTGCCTCGCTGATGGGAAAAAAGTAATTGGTTCTGTCTACTTCTAACTTTTGTTATTACTGGTGTAACATGACTCCGATGTTCCTTCACATCTATTCGGCTAATCATCAACGCAATGAAAATGAAACTTGTCAGAAGGAAAGTGGCGCCTTATCATGTTCAGTTCCCCTACTAACAACGTGTCAGAACTTCACAACGCTTAATGTTCTTCTACAACATACCGATTTTTGCTTGGCTGTGATTTTGTCTTTAAAAAATCTAAATACACGTAAATAGTGATCCAGCGACAGTCAAAAACAAACACGCGTCGCCGAGACAGACTTGTAGTTGTGTGGATCTGTTCATTGCTGTCACCTGGAAAGTCAATAAACTTTTTATTCAAAACTTAAAAAGAAGTGAAGGTTCAAATGGTTCAAATGGCTCTGAGCACTATGGGACTCAACATCTGAGGTCATCAGTCCCCTAGAACTTAGAACTACTTAAACCTAAATACCCTAAGGAAATCACACACATCCATGCCCGAGGCAGCATTCGAACCTGCGACCGTAGCGGTCACGCGGTTTCAAACTGAAGCGCATCCGCTCGGCCACCTCGGCCGTCTAAGAATTGAAGGTTGTCTCCAATTAGTGTGATCTGTAAGTGTAAAATTTGTTACTTTTACCACTGATATAAGTGCTGTAGCTAAGATCTGACGTAAAGGCACCATCCGCAGTCGGTGCAGTTTGTTTGTAGGCATTCCACATTTGTTTTAAAGGTGTATAAAAGTATACTGACCTCTGCGCCTCATAGTATAAACAATTACGGTGATATCTACTTCACCTTGACGTTACGTAATATCGGAACAGAAGCATCAATATAATGTCCGTCTTTGGCTAAGAAATGTTTATTGCAAGAGAATTAATGATGTATGTTTGGTTACATTACGACAACGTTGGGCAGAGCGAAAGTGCAGGTAAATGGTGTGACCTTCGCGTGGGCAGAACAGTACTTCGCACATCACACGTCCAGCACTGCCATTCTCTCCACAACTAAATTTAGAACCATTTGTTTAGTACCGGTTTTAACTTTGCGAGGTTTATTTAATATCTGGTACCAGAGTGCGAGCGAGCTGAAAAATTGAGCCCGCATCGCTGGCTGTTATATTTTAGCATCGGTTGCCGAACAGGCTTTCTGAAATAGTGTGAAAAACATTTTGTTTTTATTCCGCGAAGCGCAGGGCATTGCCACATCGTCACACGCAGACTTTATAAAAAGCGAGCGGTTTTTTTTCCCCTTTGCCATAACTTGCACTATAATAGAAGCCGTGTTTTCAAATGAAATTCTTTGAGAGGTGGTGCCCCATAAAGAAACGGTACGTTCTCTCTTTGCTGTTAATACAATGAAAAAATATGTGTTTTGAACCTGTAGCCAATATGAACTATATGAACAATATCAACGAGACATTAATTTTCGATTTTATGATCATTACATTGATACATTTTTCGGCGGCTGCCATCACTGTACCGAAAGTTCGAATATCTGAAATAAAGTTTAATATGAAATCAACTGGAAAAAAGTGTAAGCTCTCAAATTCTGTTACACAATATGATATTCATTGCGCCACATATGTACAGGAGTGCCAGAAATGTTGGGGAAAATTTCGAGGAGCTGTAGAGGATGTCTTGAGGAACGTATCAAAGACAGGAACCCGTGTCCGGAAACGTCATACAAAGAAGCTACAGAATGTTGACGTCATAGGCGCCAGCACCTGCCACTTGGCAAGCCTTCCGGCAGCAAAAGTGAGTTTGTACGCTGCTGCGTACACAGACATTGTCTCCCGTGAACACGATGCTCGGTGAAAGACGGTTTCGGCCCAATCATAGAATGGACTTTATCCACTGCTCCAACAGAACGTGTCGTTGACTGGACATTGTTATCTTCGAATATTTGGAGGCCATTTGCATTGACAGACTTTATGTTCCCACTCAAAAATGGGATTATTATGGATGACGATGCGCCATGTCACCGAGCCACAATTCGCGTTTCGTTTGAAGAATATTCTGGACAATTCTAAGGAATAGACCGCCGAGGTCGGCCAACATGAATCCCGCGGGACATTTGTGGGAGGTCAGTTCGCGCACGAAATCTTGCAGCAGCAACACTTTCGCAATTATTGACGGCTATAGAGGCAGCAAGGCTCAGTATTTTTGCAGGAGACTTTCAGCGACTTGTTGGGTCCATACCGCGTCGAGTTGCTGCAGTACGCCCAGAGCAACGAGGTAAAGCACGATATTACCAGATATCCCTTGGATTTCCCACGTCATTATACAGAAAAAGGTAAAAGAGGGGATCTGTCTATTAGATGTCACATTCGAGTATTTTTTTTTTTTTTGTGTGTGAAGGCAGTGTTTTGCCTAGTGTCTATCGTGCCGGAATTCCATAGCAGCAGGGTCGGGGCCCATCGATAGCCAATCATATCGTTTCGCGATATTTTCCTTTGTGTTGGTCTGAATCCCGCTATTACTGTGCCAATATGGAATCGTTGACTTGGGAAATGACACACTCAACGTTACTAGGTCCGTTAGGCCAGACATATTGCCCGCTTGGTACCTCTGGATCGCAAACCATGTCACGTACACTGACTTGGCAACACGCTTTCAGGCTCGAGACAAGTATCGACACCGATTTCGCGATCACACCACAGACTGTAATATGCTAGCCATTCATGTTGTGAGCGACGTGTGGGTGCTATTCAGTCATTCTGAGTAACGGATTAATCTGAGATGATCCTTTACCCTGTTGCTCCTGCAAGATGCAATTTTCACCTCCACACAGGCTCTCCTAACGTTCTAAAGAGAAATGCCTGAAAAACGTTCAGCAATAAATACCTTCTGGAGTCGTCCACTATAAGGAAATGACACGAAAATTTACAAAATTTCTTAAGTAACTAGTGGGATACCTGGGTACTGTAGTAGTGCTAGTTGTTGTTGTTGTTGTGGTCTTCAGTCCTGAGACTGGTTTCATGCAGCTCTCCATGCTACTCTATCCTGTGCAAGCTTCTTCATCTCCCAATACGTACTACAGCCTACATCCTTCAGAATCTGTTTAGTGTATTCATCTCTTGGTCTCCCTCTACGATTTTTACTCTCCACGCTGCCCTCCAATACTAAATTGGTGATCCCTTGATGCCTCCGGACATGCCCTACCAACCGATCTCCTTTTCTTGTCAAGTAGTGCCACAAACTCCTCTTCTCCCCAACCCTATTCAATACTTCCTCATTAGTTACGTGAACTACCCATCTAATTTTCAGCATTCTTTTGTAGCACCACATTTCGAATGCTTCTATTCTATTCTTTTCCAAACTATTTATCGTCCATGTTTCACTTCCATACATGGCTACACTCTACACAAATCCTTTCAGAAACGACTTCCTAACATTTAAATCTATACTCGATGTTAACCAACTTCTCTTTTTAAGAAACGCTGTTCTTGCCATTGCCAGTCTACATTTTATATCCTCTCTACTTCGACCATCATCAGTTATTTTGCTCCCCAAATAACAAAACTCCTTTACTACTTTAAGTGTCTCATTTCCTAATCTAATTCCCTCACCATCTCCTGGCTTCATTCGACTACATTCCATTATCCTCGTTTTGCTTTTGTTGATGTTCATCTTATATGCTCCCTTAAAGGCACTGTCCATCCCGTTCAACTACTCTTCCAAGTCTTTTGCTGTCGCTGACAGAATTACAATGTCATCGGCGAACCTTAAAGTTTTTTTTTTCTTCTCCATGGATTTTAATACCTACTCTGAATTTTTCTTTTGTTTCCTTTACTGCTTAACCAATATACAGATTGAATAACATCGAGGAGAGGCTACAACCCTGTCTCACTCCCTTCCCAACGACTGCTTCACTTTCATGTCCTCGACTCTTATAACTGCCATCTGGTTTCTGTACAAATTGTAAATAACCTTTCGCTCACTGTATTTTACCCATGGCATCATCAGATTTTGAAAGAGAGTATTCCAATCAACATTGTCAAAAGCTTTCTCTAAGTCTACAAATGCTAGAAACGTAGGTTTGCCTTTTCTTAATCTAGCTTCTAAGATAACTCGTAGGGTCAGTATTGACTCACGTGTTCCAACATTTTTGCGGAATCCAAATTGATCTTCCCCGAGGTCGGCTTCTACTAGTTTTTCCATTCGTCTATACAGAATTCGCGTTAGTATTTTGCAGCCGTGAGTTATTAAACAGATAGTTCGGTAATTTTCACATCTGTCAACACCTGCTTTCTTTTGGGTTGGAATTGTTATATTCTTCCTGAAGTCTGAAGGTATTTCCCCTGTTTCATACATCTTGCTCACCAGATGGTAGAGTTTGCTCAGGACTGGCTCTCCCAAGGCCGTCAGTAGTTCCAATGGAATGTTGTCTACTCTGGGGGCCTTGTTTCGACTCAGGTCTTTCAGTGCTCTGTCAAACTCTTCACGCAGTATAGTATCTCCCATTCCATCTTCATCTACATCCTCTTCCATTTCCATAATATTGTCCTCACGTACATCGCCCTTTTATAGTCCCTCTATGTACTCCTTCCACCTTTCTGCTTTCCCTTCTTTGTGTATAACTGGGTTTCCATCTGATCCCTTGATATTCATACAAGCTGTTATCGTTTCTCCAAAAGTCTCTTTAATTACCCGTAGTGAGGTAAGCCTCTACATCCTTACATTTGTCCTCTAGCCATGCCTACTTAGCCATTTTGCTCTTCCTGTCGATCTCATTTTTAGACGTTTGTATTTCTTTTTGCCTGATTCATTTACTGCATTTTTATATTTTCTCCTTTCACCAATCAAATTCAGTATTTCTTCTAACACCCAAGGATTTCTACCAGCCGTCGTCCATTTACCTATTTGGTCCTCTACTGCCTTCACCACTTCATCACTCAAAACTATTCATTCCCCTTCTACTGTATTTCTCTCCCCCAATTTTGTCAATTGTTCCCATGTGCCCTTCCTGAAACTCTCCACAATCTCTGGTTCTTTCAGTTTATCCAGCTCCCATCTCCTCAAATTCCCACTTTTTTGCAGCTTCTTCAGTTTTAATCTACAGTTCGTAACCAATAGATTGTGGTCAGAGTCCGCATCCGCCCCTGGAAATGTCTTACAGTTTAAAACCTAAATCTCTGTCTTACCATTATATAATCTATCTGATATCTTCCATTATCTCCAGGGTTCTTCCATGTGTACTGCTAGTTAAGGTAAGAAAAACATGAAACTAACTAAAATTATTTTTTTTAGCAAAAATTCTGAGAAATCACAATGGCACTATTAGTTATGAACTGAACAAATTATTTCCGGATTCTTTTCGGAATGTGAAGTTACCTCTTAAGCATAGGATTCGCAAATGAAATTTCTATACAAAGTTTAAGATTGTTATTGACTTGGCAGAATGGCTGAGAGCGGCGCCTACTCAACTTGAATGTCTATCCGTTAGAATGTTGCTAGGTATGGTCGAGGCTGTCGTGTGTGAAATGAAGTGAAGTGTACTGTTGTGGAGGAAATATGGGGCTTCCAAGAGCTTTAGCGCACAATGCCGTGTCTGCGCCACTCGCTGCTGACAAATACGATAACTGCTGTTCTATCTCGATTGACCTTCGCCAATCAAACTCTCCCTACGCCTTGATGAAGTCAAGGACTCCTATTCGCCCCAGTCTAACTATTGGCGTGGTACAGCGGTCAGATAATCAGTCCACCGCGATGCCACCCAAAAATTCGCTCGCAGGCGTTTAACTATAACTCTGTCCGTTCACACCGCACAATAAGTGTGGCGGCCAACACAGTGAAAAACGCGTAATCGCAAGGACTCAATATAGAGAGTCGCACTTCGATTCGCTTTCGAATGAGGTGCTCTCCCAGTCAAGTACTGAGAAGAGACTTGTTCCTCGCTCCAAGAGCGACAACGGAATGGCGCCTCTCAACGCCAGACGTGAAGGGGTATATCTTTCGGTGTCTTCCGTTACTCCTTCAGCTTAAGGCATCAGGAATATTGTCAGCCAATCAGCAGTGCTCTTCTAAAACGGGAGAATGACGTTTCGTTTAAGGCGAACAATCCCGAAATCTGTAGCATCGGCATTTGGCGTTTGCTGTGTCCCTGCGAAAACCTCTGAAACTGCTTGCTATGGTTGTAAGTAATGCACAGGCTGGGCACTCCCACACAATGTAGCGGAATTTGCTTTTAAGCCGAACATGGGGTCGTTCTCCCTTTCACTCGGGCAAACGCTGTCTGCTCTACAGGCTGTCGCCGACCGACGTATATAGGTTGACTTCTTCCTCTGAAGGGACTGGCCTCCTGGCGCGTGGTTAGCGTCTCCCGAACTAAAGGCTTTTGTGACCGTCGTGTCATGAATGTGTGTGTGTACGCCAGCCTCGACTATTTCAACCTCGGTGCGCATTTGCGATTTACTTGTTATTTGCATATCGTTTATATGAATTCATACAACATTGACTTAATCTTATAGAGTTTGGGTTCGAATGAAGCGTCTTGATGTGTGGGATATGATTGTAAGGGCTTTATGAAAGCAATGAAGGTCAGGAGACCACGATGTTTTACAACGTGACTTCCATTGATGCGTGGCACCCCAGAACAACACTCATCACTGGTATGTATTGTGGCATGTCCCACTTCTGCGTGCAACATCACCGTGGACGAATGCATGTATGGAAGTTCCCACGAGAGTGATCATTATCAAACTGCTCCTATATTCTGCATCATACGGACCGAACACCATTTTGAGGTGGCACTCCATAGACGATCACTTCTGTTTGTGATAACCATTAATTTGGAAAAGGACTTTACATTTCCGTCGTCTTATGGCCGGTCGCTCTTCCCTACCTGTGGGGTCTCCATGGCACCGTGTTTCAACAAAATAGCGCAAGACCGCATGATGACAGTACTATCCCTACTTCAATGTAGATGCTGCTAAACTTTTACCCTAGCGGCACATTTACGGGATCTTGCAGGCATTCTAGACATCTTCTCATGGGTTACTGGGAGACTGATATGCCATCATCTATCAGCGACCTCGATTGATTGAACTCTGCACAGAGTTGATGCAGATGCAGTGACATACTTATACCAGTCATCAGGGGTAAGTTCCACACCCACCGTTTACTATATTTAGTACCCTGTAAACTGCCAGAACACCTACAAATTTATTCTTGTATAATTTCCACTCTGCTGTGTAATAAAATAAGTAAAATTTCGCTAATTTTTGTTCTTCCTGGTGTTGCAATTTTTATGTTAAATTTTAATTACACACATATTTTTAAGTGTAGTTCTGAGAGCTGGCTCTCTGTGGAGACAGGCAACTTTTCAAGTTTTTTCTGTTTGACTCCAGCTTGAATCAATTATATCGAAATACCTTCGCCATCACTGCCTCGTTTTTGATATGACGATTTGTTTGCTTTCCGTTAGGAGTGCGTTTGTATACAGTACGTATTTTCTTTTATCCTCTTACCGCCTGCTTACTTGGGTCGTTTTACGTTTTTCTGTCCGTAGCACATTTTGTAGTGTAGGCCTCCGACATAGCTTCTTGTTGTGAATTAAGGTATAAAATTACGTTCTGTCGAAAATAACTTTTTACATGAATGTGAAAGGGGTTTAGCTCTTCACTATGTTAGCCAGTTGTGACTGTTCATCCTTGAGGTTTTACCCCATTTTAAAACATTGCTCCTAACAAAGAGGTTCACTAACCGCAGTGCGTTTCGTTCTACGGGTGTGTTGTAACACTAAATACGGGCATTAGTTAATTACAAACAAAATAACAATAATTAAAAACTGGTTAATTTACTAAAACTAAAGCAAAACTAAACACTTTCAGATATAACAAAAATGAAAACTCACATTCACTCTGCTGTAATGCCCTTATAAATGAGACTGTGTCGCTACTGCACAATGCATTTAATAATTAACATTTCAGTACTAAATTGAAAACAAGTTTAGTGATTATTAATGACTCGCTTACGTTTGGCTTGCAGAGCGTAGTTTTCGAAGGATGGTTTTATATTAAAGAGATACACTCTTAGTTCTGTTTCTATGTTTAGCTGATGTATATAATTTTTCTTCAAAGGAACCATGGTGGATGATCCAGTTTCGCAGAGGTAGGATTTAGAAAATGTTAATGGCATACGAAATGCCCATGTTTTCAGTGCATAAAATTCATTGTCCAACCTGACCAAAATTCATAGGACGGTTCAGGCGGTTCAGTGCTGAACACTTTTGATTTTGCCACTTCTCGTCGATTAATCTGTGCATGTTGGTAAAGTATGAGGAAGCGGGTGGCGAGGTGGCGCGAAGTAAATTATGACTGAACACTGAAGAATTGAGAAACGTTGTCCTAAGGTATTCGGAAAACGTTCTTCCTTTTTTAAAATAAAATTTATATTTATCTTACCACTGTTCCAGATACATAAAGTTATTTTCCTTTAACAATAGTGTTTTAATATTGTAATTTTTCCTTTTTCAGGAAAACATTTTTTATTTCTGTTGCAGGTGAGTTGGCAACTGGCGGAAACAAAATCGTAACGGTTGGAGATCATCCCATTTTAACTGATTCGTTCGCTGCCTACAAAGGGTCAAGTTATATTATGTGTAGAACATCGTCCTTCAGGTAATCGAGATATAATTTATTATTATCACTACCAGTTTTATTATTAACATTATTACGAGCTCTGTTGAATCACGCAGTATTTTTAGATTTGTTTTCCGGTGTTCCATATTCCATAACGTTTTAACTCTCTTTCCCTGCAGTAGTGTTCTTTCTTCAATCCACTTGGTTTTTGCGATTTTTCCACCTCCTTCTCTAGCTGCACTACCCAACAATGTACCTTTTGAGGAGCAGACTCGTCTATTACTTCCATTCTTTCATCCAGGGCTTCTTGAGGTAGTTCTTGTTTTATCCACTGTGTACTCTTCTTCGATATACTTTGCAATCTTTTCTATAAGACTCATAGTTGAAGCCTTTATGCATGTCATTAAATTTTAATATCCGACTCATAATGTCTGGTACCAGGTACAACAATTTCTCTGCTGCTCTTTAAGATTTCCTTCTGCATCTGTCCTCGTTTTTTTTCCTTTTATTTTGATTTTTTTTTTTTTTTTGGTCGAGGGTTGATGCCTTTCAGACAACCTTTCCTGGTGAGAAAGTTTCACTCACCTACAGTACTTCATGTTTGATCACCGTTTCGTACTGGCTAACCCTTTCTATGTTGGGACATGCACTTTTTTAAGTAGATGTCACAAGTTCTCCCGTACTACCTCTGTGCTTCCGTTTGTAATCCCGTTGGTTCTCTGGTGTCACTGAGGTTCCTGATGTGTCTGACCCGTTTTATCTGTCGGTACATCCTGTTTAATTTCTAAATGTTGAGTTTAGTGCAGATGAACTCAGTTTTTCTTCACAAGACGTCTGCAGGCCAGTTTTTTCAACGCTTTCTTCGAGAACTTTTACCTGTTTGACTCTCGTGATTTCACTGTTCGTTGTCTCGCCCAATAGAGTGCGACTGGCGAAAGAAATATTGTCTTTCACAATAACTCGCTTTGTGCGTCCGTCTAAAATCATAATGATAAAATGGTCTACTAATTAATGCAGTCCACATCAAAATATTTGAAACTCGCCATTTATTTCAGTAATCTACATTACTATACAAAGATAAGTCGTTGTTGAATATTCTTACCAAATATTTCGAAAAGTTCTTGACCGAATTAGTTAAGGTATTCACGACGCTCAATCAACTTCGGCCATATGCTATGTATTTGATAATATACATTAAAAATATAAAATATGTTAAATATAGATGTAATATTAAAAAATAAACGTTGTTACCATATATTTCGACAAATTATTTATCTGACGTTTGTACATTAGAAACATTTTGTCAGACATACGAAAATATGAAAATATATACGTAATGTATAAGTGAAAAACGTTGTTATCAGATGGCTAGAAGAGCTCTTGACCGATTTACTTCAAATAGTCTATATAAAGACATACATGCAATACATATTTTTAATATATACAGTGTAGTGTATAAACATATATTTAATACTGAATACAAAAGGTTTTTGCCAAAAATCTCGACAAGACATCCGATTATGGTTAATTTGTGCCACAATTGTGTCTCCCCAGTCATATTGAGTACCTCCTTTAGTTACGTGACCCACCCATCTAATCTTCAAAAAAAAAAAAAATGGTTCAAATGGCTCTGAGCACTATGGTCAACAGTCCCCTAGAACTTAGAACTACTTAAACCTAACTAACCTAAGGACATCACACACATCCATGCCCGAGGCAGGATCCGAACCTGCGACCGTAGCAGTCACGCGGTTCCGGACTGAGCGCTTAGAACCGCGAGACCACCGCGGGCGGCTCTAATCTTTAACGTTCTTCTGGAGCACCACATTTCAGAAGCTTCTATTCTCTTCCTGTCTAAACACTATATCGTCCGTGTTTCACTCCCATACAAGGCTGCACTCCAGACAAATTCTTTCAGAAGAGATTCCCTTACACCTAAATCAATGTTCGATATTAACAAATTTCTCTTCTTCAGAAAACCTTTCCTTAGCGTTACCAGTCTACATTTTATACACTCCTGGAAATTGAAATAAGAACACCGTGAATTCATTGTCCCAGGAAGGGGAAACTTTATTGACACATTTCTGGGGTCAGATACATCACATGATCACACTCACAGAACCACAGGCACATAGACACAGGTAACAGAGCATGCACAATGTCGGCACTAGTACAGTGTATATCCACCTTTCGCAGCAATGCAGGCTGCTATTCTCCCATGGAGACGATCGTAGAGATGCTGGATGTAGTCCTGTGGAACGGCTTGCCATGCCATTTCCACCTAGCGCCTCAGTTGGGCCAGCGTTCGTGCTGGACGTGCAGACCGCGTGAGACGACGCTTCATCCAGTCCCAAACATGCTCAATGGGGGACAGATCCGGAGATCTTGCTGGCCAGGGTAGTTGACTTACACCTTGTAGAGCACGTTGGGTGGCACGGGATACATGCGGACGTGCATTGTCCTGTTGGAACAGCAAGTTCCCTTGCCGGTCTAGGAATGGTAGAACGATGGGTTCGATGACGGTTTGGATGTACCGTGCACTATTCAGTGTCCCCTCGACGATCACGAGAGGTGTACGGCCAGTGTAGGAGATCGCTCCCCACACCATGATGCCGGGTGTTGGTCCTGTGTACCTCGGTCGTACGCAGTCCTGATTGTGGCGCTCACCTGCACGGCGCCAAACACGCATACGACCATCATTGGCATCAAGGCAGAGGCTGCTCTCACCTTGAAGACGACACGTCTCCATTCGTCCCTCCATTCACGCCTGTCGCGACACCACTGGAGGCGGGCTGCACGATGTTGGGGCGTGAGCGGAAGACGGCCTAACGGTGTGCGGGACTGTAGCCCAGCATCATGGAGACGGTTGCGAATGGTCCTCGCCGATACCCCAGGAGCAACAGTGTCCCTAATTTGCTGGGAAGTGGCGGTGCGGTCCCCTACAGCACTGCGTAGGATCCTACGGTCTTGGCGTGCATCCGTGCGTCACTGCGGTCCGATCCCAGGTCGACGGGCATTTGCACTTTCCGCCGACCACTGGCGACAACATCGATGTACTGTGGAGACCTCACGCCCCACGTGTTGAGCAATTCGGCGGTACGTCCACCCGGCCTCCCGCATGCCCACTATACGCCCTCGCTCAAAGTCCGTCAACTGCACATACGGTTCACGTCCACGCTGACGCGGCATGCTACCAGTGTTAAAGACTGCGATGGAGCTCCGTATGCCACGGCAAACTGGCTGACACTGACGGCGGCGGTGCACAAATGCTGCGCAGCTAGCGCCATTCGACGGCCAACACCGCGGTTCCTGGTGTGTCCGCTGTGCCGTGCGTGTGATCATTGCTTGTACAGCCCTCTCGCTGTGTCCGGAGCAAGTATGGTGGGTCTGACACACCGGTGTCAATGTGTTCTTTTTTCCATTTCCAGGAGTGTATTTATTTCGGCCAATATCAGTTATATTGGTCCCCAAACAGCAAAACTCATGTCCTACTTTAAGTTCTTCGTTTTCTAATCTAATTCCCCTGCATCACCCGATGCAATTCTACTACATTCTATTATTCTTGTTTTGCTTTTGTTGATGTACATCTTATATCTTGCTTTGGAGGCACTGTCCATTCCGTTCAGCTGCTCTTTCAAGTCCCTTAACGTTTCTGAAAGGCCTGCAATAGCCGCCTGCTGTGGCCGAGTCGTTCTAGGCGCTACAGTCTGGAACCACGCGACCGCTGCGGTCGCAGGTTCGAATCCTGCCTAGGGCATGGATGTGTGTGATGTCATTAGGGTAGTTAATCTTAAGTAGTTCTAAGTTCTAGGGGTCTGATGACCTCAGAAGCTAAGTCCCATAGTGCTCAGATCCATTTGAACCATTTGGAAATGCAATGTGGTTGGGAAACCTACACGTTTTCATTTCTTTACCCTCAGCTTTAATTCCTGTTTCAAATGTTTGCTTCATTTCCTTTACTGATTGTTTGAAGTACAGGTTGAATAACATAGGGGATAGTCTACAACCCTGTCTCACTCACTGCTCAACCACTGCTTCCCTTTCGTGCCCTCGACTCGTAACTGCCCTCTGGTTTCTGTAAAAATTTTAAATAGCCGTCTCCTGCCTGTATTTTACCCCTGCCACCTTTAGAATTTAAAACAGAGTATTTTAGTCAACATTATCAAAAGCCTTCTCCAACTGGACAAATCCCATAAACGTAGTTTTGTCTTTCCTTAACGTATCTTCTAAGGTAAGTCATAGGGTCAGCATTTCCTCGCGTGTCACTTCATTTCTCCGGAATCCAAACTGATCTTCCCTGAGGTAGGTTTCTACCTGTTTTCCCATCGTTTTGTATAGAATGCGTGTTAGTATTTTGTAGGTATGTCTTTTTAAACTAATAGTTTAGTAATTTCACACCTGTTACCAGCTGACTTCTAACACTTCGTCTTAATTATTAAGTATATCTGTGAACAGTATATTGGTACATAAATACGTTCAGTCAGATTTTACAAACATGGACGATGAGTCGGTAATTAAAAAGTTTTATGTTCTCTAATTCGCATGTGGTATCGTTAGGAGTATGTGTGCTAGATCTTGTAACTAGGCTTCTTCTTCCTTTTTGTATATTCAAGGATAGTTGTCCAGACATGCGCAGCTCATTTGATAATTGGCCTAATGAAGGTTTTGCAGGTAAGATCGCAAGCGGCGTTAATGTGTCCGTATGTCAGAGTTCAATGATCGAGCCGTCGCCTTGCTTCTGCTATCGTGCTGCATGCATGAGGATTCTACCACAACGTAAAATCGACAGTCTACCCGAAACATTTTCCTTTAGTTTTTGAGTTTATTTCTTGTGTCCATCAATTTATAACATCTGGGAAAGTTAATAACAGAATTTTAATGTCATCCTTTGTTCACCCAAATTGAACTGAATACCGTTGATTCAGCTTTTCTTTTTTTTACATAATTTTCTCATTCGCTAATGACTTCATCTAAGACGAGGCTGAAGAGATTGATAATGAGTAATATTATTATTATTATTATTATTATTATTATTATTATTACTATTATTATTATTATTATTATTACAGTTTCAATAGTAAACGAAGGGAGTAGGTTCATTATGCAAGATATGGTATTTTACCACTAATCCGACACATCCCATTTGCTTGATGTATCGTAGAATAGTTCGCGCAGATCCAAGTGTAGTGTCGTGGTACTTGGATTACAAAGTTTTTCGACAGCCCACAAATGTCTTTAGGCAGTATTCAGAATGTGCTGAAAACCCCTGGGAACACACTCACTGCTCTACACCACAGTCGCAGCAGCTCGATTTACAAGTATTCGTTTGTGTCATGTTTTTTCCTCTTATTTTTCGGCATTCTTATAATCGCCTGGTGCGACAATGTCAGTTATCCGCATATCGTTTTCTCCACAAGTTTTTGGCCTGGTGTGCAGCATTCCAATATTCGATCTGTAAAACCTTCCCGTCTCCTCTATATCTCTTTTGTTTTCAGAAACCTTCCCTTCTACAATAACCTATGAAAATTTCCCTTAGGATTTCTACCTCTTGGTTAATGATAACAAATGAAATCTTCCCTTTGAAATAAATTCTCTTTCTCAATCTTCGCATTAAAATTTAAATGCTGCTTATTAAAAGTGAATTTCTGATTATTTCGACGGAACATAGAATGTGTCGTCGTCGTGGCCCTCAGCCGTTACCTGCAGTAACCCAAAACTGTTCCTCCCCCTTTTTACTGTTACTGGATCGCTATCTCACTGCTACATCGAACTGCGACATGAATATACTTACTCTGTTTTACTACACACTGTTAGCTGCTGGTGGGCTGTCATAATAAATGGCTGTATTTATTACCAGAGCTGACATTATTCTTTAATAGCAAAAGCTGACATTCTTAAATTAATTTGACTGAAGTTACGTAATTCATAGTTAAGCTTTTTTTCTTGACAACAATAAAATTTTGCGAAGTTTTACGTTCATGGTTTTTGAGATGGATTATAATCAGTAATGCAATATCGCTGGCAAAAATTAATTATATTCTGAATGTAATGATTTTACAAACGTTCAAATGGGACTTACATTTTACTCAAATTTTACAACTACGAATGCGCAAACATACCTTCAGTGGTCTTGAGTTCCTCAAAAAATTAATTCAATAATATTAGTTCCTCTTAGGATAATAGTTAGCTGATGTCTCTGTACATCCGTTTCTAATCTCTTCTAAATCATAGCTGGTGGCTGGCAGGCACACCTCTCCTCTCAACCTCTCACTTCAGACCTGCCACCGACTCGCTTCACATCCCGTTTACTACTGACTTCATACGAACGCTAAAGCGCGGTCTCTCCCTCCAACAGTTCTTTCTGGTACAGACAATCCCTGCTACCATTACAAAATGTATCAATGCGCGGTCCTTGCCGCTCTTTTCTTAAAATGTATCCATGCGCTGTCTCTACCGCCCTTTTTAAAATTATATGAATGTGCGGTCCCTCTTGCTCACAATACTTTGACGCAGACATTCCCTGCTACCACAATTATTTCCAACATGACAAATATTAATTATTCCTACTTAATCCTATTAATACAATATAAAGAACTTTCATAAATTTTGGTTTGGCAATTGACAATAGAAACATACACGTCTTAAATGGAAATGCAACAGCGAATATCATTGTCCTTCTTCGAAACATTTTTCCAGTTTCTGGTTGCACCTGTTTCACGATGCTAGCAGTGTGCTTCAGCTTCTAATCACTGAGCGACCTTTTCTGATGCAGATCAAGATGTCGTCAATTGTTTCCTCTGCTACTTCACGGAGACTGCACTTAAGCCTTCCGTTGGTTTCTGTACTGTGACTTTGATGGTGTTAGTTCTGATGCCTAGATCCCCTGCAACAAAAATCAGTCGTTTACTTCCCTTCCTTAGGGTTCCGTCAGCCAAGATGCGATGTTTCCTTCGTCTGCCAGTTAACCCCCACCGATATCCCTACCCGAAATCCTTAAAGAATCCCACTCAATTTTATAAAACAGTTCAAACGTCTGATCATTTTACAAATTTAATGCATTAAATATGTTACTGAAAGCATGTAAAACTAAAAGCCATACCCTAATTAATTACACATCCACACTTTCGCATCATTCCTTCATAACGAAGAATCACCCCGTGTATGCAGGTCAAGTAACCCAACTGTTGAACAAGTATGCGAGCATTACCAATGTGCTAGACGAATTAGGCGGCAGGATGTTTCATTGTCATGCGTCAATCACCTCCCCTGAGCGTATCCGCACGTTCCAACATTGCTTTAGTTACAGCTGTGTGCGCCCAGCACGAGCTTGCTGCGATGATGACAGGTGCTTCGCCCAACGACTCACCGTGATTTTGCTCAATGCCATGCCTCCGTACTCATTCTCAAAACGCCTATGAATGTCTGCGATGCTCCGTTTTTTCACCGAAAGAAACTCAATGACAGCTCTAAGATTGGAAGGCATCTCCGTTACGGACACCATTTTGAAGGCTACATATAGAACCGTTACGCACCGGAACTTCATTATAGAGGAACTATTTCACCATGTCCCACTGGCCGAGAACAAACGTGTTGCCCTATTTACGGAACGCCTCACGTAATAGTCAACTTCTTGTGTTACGCACTGTGTAATGTAATAAAATATTTTTTTATTTGTTTTGTGACTATTAGTCTAATCTAATAAAATAAAATATGAGCCTTGACTTATACAAAAAAGAAACACACATAAATGCAATGGCTCAGCATAAAAGAGAAATAACTAATGTAGGAATACAAAACAGCGTAATTTGTTGTTTAATTTAGCCCGACGTGTATAAGAACTCAGTAAACTAGCTCAGTTCTCAGGGTAGTTACGTAATCGTCGATAATTAATTGTTCTTTTCTTATTTCCCAACACTACGGATGTGCTTTTTGCACCAGAGAATATTTGCCAGTCTGTTCGATGAACACTACTGTAATACGCAACTTATCGTCGTTTCGTCTCAGTTCCTAATATAAGATAACAAGAGTAGCATCTACAAATGAAATTCTACAATAGATCTGGAATCGAGTTCAAAAATGGCTCTGAGCACTATGGGACTTAACATCTATGGTCATCAGTCCCCTAAAACTTAGAACTACTTAAAAATAACTAACCTAAGGGCAGCACACAACACCCAGCAATCACGAGGCAGAGAAAATCCCTGACCCCGCTGGGAGTCGAACCCGGGAACCCGGGCGTGGGAAGCGAGAACGCTACCGCACGACCACGAGATGCGGGCTGGAATCGAGTGACCAGACCTTTTCGGCCTTAGGTGTTATCTCGTTATATAAAGAAAATAAAGTAAAATTGTTAAATTATTAGTACCTGCCTCTGGTCTCGTGGGATAGGAAATAAAGTTAGTTGTCCTAACTGACGGGCCGTCTCGTAGCTAAGCTAAAAGAAAACTGTTAAACATTTTTCATAGATGGCGCCTAACAATGAAAATTCTTTGTTAAGGCCCATATCTACTTAAGGCAATAGAGGTATCAGACTCTCAACAGATTGACCACATACACAAAATTCTTTTGACAAAATAACCATTATATTTTCCGGGTTTTTTAGTACAACTTACATTATCAGCTGGTACAGCAAGATGAGCTTTACACAAGAAAGACCTCTTAGTTCCCAGTCCAAGCAGATAACATAAGGGAATGACAAAGGAAAGACAGCTCATGCATAGAACTGCAAGAGTCCATGGAACAACATGACCACTGTAGTTCTATCTCATCTTCTTTAGCGTACTTGTCGATTATTTATAACATCTATCGTAATTTTTAGTTTACATTTTTTTTGTAAACGAAGTCCACTCAGGAGAAACAGTACAACTAGTTGATAAGTAATGATAGCATTTTAAATTTGGACAGTAATTGTGTGATACACTGAAAGAAAGATGTTTTGCCTCTATAAATCGGTAGGTGGACGGCCGGCAATTGAGAATATGTGACCAGTTTAGCAGCTTGGAAATGAAGGTTTTGCTCTAGATCTCGATTTTCATTACTATGTAACGTGATGGTTTCAGATTCTGTGTAAGGCGAGAACACATCAATTGTGAGCGATGGGTCCCGGATATCGCCTGTACCAAGACGTCTCGCTTGAAAACCAGACGCGACGTCCGATTACGCAAGTGCCACCTTGCTTTCTTCGTCTTCTAGTCGCCCCACACGTCGCCCAAAGTCAGTCGTGTCCCTCGCTGTTGATCTGATATTCGGCTGCGCCCCCACCCCCGTACCACCCCCGGTTGGCTGCAGATGCGAGGCGATGACCTGTCAGAAAATATATAGGTACTCGTCTTCGGCGGCAGAGATCAGATGGCCATCACAGCCGGATGCGAGATGACACGACGTCCAATCGCCCGCGTGCGGAAGCGGAAGTGTGGTCTATCGTGCGGGGAGGCCAATTTCGCCGACGTCTTCCCACGGCGACTGAGACTCTTCCTGACGGGCGACCGGGTTCGCTGATGTGTTACTCCACACCCCTCCACCACCGCTCCACCACCGCTCCCTCCACCCCCACCCCTATTCCAGACCCTGCCGAACCCATGGTCGACGTCTATCACCTTAATACTCCAGAGAGGACGACACTGCTGAAGTGCTAGCGGCACAACCAAAGGAAAGCGTCAAGGCATACTGCTTTATTCTCAACCGCTAAAGAAACCGGTATAGGCATGCGGAACCAAGTAACAGAAGTATGTAAGCAGGCGAAATATGGCGCTGCTGGCGGCAACGCCTATATAAAACAAGTGTTTGGTGCAGTTGTAAGATCGGTTACTGCTGTTACAATGGCAGGTTATCAAGGTTTAAGTGAGTTTGAACGTGGCGCTATAGTCGGCGCACAAGCTATGGGACACAGTATGTCCGAGGTAGCGACGAAGTGATTAATTTCCTGTACGACAATTTCACGAGTGTACCGAGAATATCAGGAATCTGGTGAACCATCAGATCTCCGGATAAGATTCTGCAAGAATGAGACGAAAGACGACTGAAGAGAGTCGTTCAAGTTGACAAAAGTGCAGCCCTTGAACAGACTGCTGCAGATTTCAGCGCTGGGCCATCAACAAGTGTCAGTGTGTGAACCATTCAAAGAAACATCATCGTATGGGCCATCGGAGCCGAAGGCCCACTCGTATGCCTTTCATGACTGCACGACACTAAGCTCCAGCCCTCGCCTGGGCCAGTCAACACCGATATCGGACTGTTGATGACTGGAAATATGTTGTCTGGTTGGACGAGTCTAATTCTAAATTTTATCGAGGGGATGGACGTGTACGGGTGTGGAAACAACCTCATGAATCCACCGATCCTGCATGTCAGCAGGAGACTGTTAAAGCTGGTGTGGGGCATGTGGAGCAGCAGATTGCTGCCGATTTCAATCCTAGGGCCACCAACAAATGTCAGCGTGCGTACCTCTCAACGAAGCATCATCGATCTTGGCTTCCGGAGCCCAAGGCCCACGTGTGTGCCTTTGATTACTGCACAGCACAAAGCTTTACGCCTTACACGCGCCCGTCAACACCGACACTGGACTGTTGATGACTGGAAACATGTTGCCTGGTCGGACGAGTCTCGTTTCGAATTGTATTGGGCCGATGGACGTGTTCCGGTGTCGAGACAACTCCAGGAATCCATGGACCCTGCATGTCAGCAGCGGAATTTTCAAGCTCATTGAGGCTTTCTAATAGTGTGAGGCGTGTGCAGTTGGAGTGATATGGGACCTCTGATACGTGTAGATACGGCTCTCACAGGTGACACATATGTAAGTATCCTGTCAGATTTCCTGCATCCATACATGTCCATTGTGCATTCCGATGGACTGGTTCAATTCCAGCAGAACAATGAGACACCACACACGTCCAGAATTGCTACAGATTGGCTCTAGCAATATTCGTCTGTGTAAACACTTCCACTGGCCATCAAATTCCCCAGACTTGAACATTGACGATATTTGGGATGCCTTGCAACGTGGTGTTCAGAAGAGATTCCACCCGCTCTTACTGATATGGCTTTATGGACAGCCCTGCAGGATTCATGCTCTCAGTTCCCTCCACCACTACTTCAGACATTAGACGAGTTCATACTACGACGTGTTGCGGCTATTCTGCGTGCTCGCGGGCACCCTCTACGATATTCGGCCGGTGTACCAGTTTCTTTTGCTCTTCAGTGTATTTTTCACCTTATAATTAAAGCAGTGGCTCGCTTCGTGCCTAAATTGCACGGCACATTGTAAAGTCTACCTCCGCCTCTACACACCAAAAGCCAACTGCGTATTTTCTAAGCCTGTAGGTGCCGGGATGCACCACTTCAACCATGTAACCCTTTTTCCCCTCGCGTCACGAAACCTCAAGTTTATATTTTTGAACCTTGTGATCAAACTTATAATTAGGTTTCACATTCGTTGGCACACTGGACTCCATTCGAGAAGACGACGGTTCAAAACCTCGTCTGAACGTTGCACACGCGGCTCCATTCGTGAGGACAACGTTTCAGATCCGCGTCTGGTAAACCACACTGAGGTTTTCTGTGACTTCCCTAAGTCACTCCAGGCAAATGCCGGAATTGTACCCTCGAAATGCCAAGGCCGATTTCCTTACTTGCTGTTAACGCAGTCTGAGCTTGTGCTCCGACTAATGACCTCGACGTCGGCCCTGATGTTAAACCCAAACTTCCTTCCTTACAAAACAATGTTATGAAATTAAGCTTTACAGGATATAATTTCTTGTTAACTGTACTACTACACTACTGGCCATTAAAATTCGCTACAACACGAAGATGTAGTGCTACAGACGCGAAATTTAACCGACAGGATTAGCTTTTCAGAGCATTCACATAAGGTTGGATCCGGTGGCGACAACGTGGTGACATGAGGAAAGTTTCCAAACGATTTCTCATTCGCAGGTAGCAGTTGACCAGCGGATGAATCCAGGTTCCGTTTACAGCGTCATGATGGTCGCATCCGTGTTTGACGACATCGCGGTGAAAGCACATTGAATGCGTGTATACGTCATCGCCATATTGGCGTATCACCTGGAGTGACGGTATGGGGTCGTTACACGTCTCGGGCACCTCTTCTTCACATTGACGGCACTTTGAACATTGGACGTTACATTTCAGATGTTACGACCTGTGGCTCTACCCTTCATTAAATCCCTACGAAACCCTACATTTCTGCAGGATAATGCACGACCGCATATTGCAGGTCCTGGTAGGGCCTTTCTGGATACAGAAAATGTTCGACTACTGCCCTAGCCATCACATTCTCCAGATCCCTCACCAATTGAAAACGTCTGGTCAATGGTGGCCGGGCAAGTGGCTCGTAACAATACGCCAGTAACTGCTCGTGATGAACTGTGGTATCGTGTTGAAGCTGCATGGGCAGCTGCAGCTGTACACGCCATCCAAGTTCTGTTTGACTCTATGCCCAGCCGCATCAAGGCAGTTATTACGGCGAGAGGTGGTTGTCCTGGGTACTGATTTCTCAGGATCTATGCACCCAAAGGACGTGAACGTTCTAGTATAATATATTTGTGCAATGTATTCCCGTTTATCATCTGCATTTCTTCTTGGTGTAGCAATTTCAATAGTCAGTAGTGTATATAAGGACAAGCTCATGTTTATCACTGTGATGAGCAATCTCGTACAGTTTTTGGCTGATTTAATTTATTTGTATGGTACTCTGATGAGCTTTCGCACGAACATTCGCTGTATTACTTTTAATGACAATAATATGTAAATATATGGTTATATAATCGTTATTACGCTATAAAGTGTTCTGAGGCGTTATGCGCTATAGGAGCACTTTACTTGTGAAAGAAAACTCTGCAATTTGTTGCATATCTAGAAGGCATCTTCGGTAGTAGAACGCTATGACGGGATACGCATGTGAAACAAACTGTTTCTTCCATACACATTATGAAACGTCCCCTTTGATAAATTGTACAAGACTGTGCTTAAACTGACACACAATACTTTTTTTATATCGCAACTTAATCTGACTTTCAATAATACCTACAAAAGAATGGCCCTGACTAACATTAACCTATACGTTTCACAAATCACTTACCTCACAAAAATCTTCGTTACTCAAGCTACTGCAATACAGCGAGCGCCACTATTGCCAGCTAAATAAGAGATTCAAACTACGGAAGGTACTAACTACCGATAGGCATAGTTAGCGAATGAAAGATTTTAATAGAGAACAAACAATGTATTTACCTTAATAGTCATATTATATATAGCAGTTCATGACATCCAGTCTTACGAACTTCAACACTCCGTCATCTCTCTCCCCACGTCCACCACTGCTGGCGGCTCACCCCCAACTGCGCAACGCTACGCGCTGTTAGCATCCAGCTGCCGCTGCCCAACACTACAATGGCAGACAACAATGCAAACCAGCCACAGACTGCACACGGCACAGCCAGTGATTTTCATAGAGAGCGCTACGTGGCGTCGGCGTTACCAATATAAAAACCTAAACAGCCTACTTACAACATTCTTTCTGAATATACAGGGTGGTCATAAAATGTCCGAAACGCTTGGAGGGATTTGCAGGGCACATTGGAATGAGACAAATGATAAGAAAAAGATTCTGTGTTTTGCGCCTTTTTCCGAGTTATTTAGCGTTGGAGTTAACCAATCATGTTGTTGTTGTTGTTGTCTTCAGTCCTGAGACTGGTTTGATGCAGCTCTCCATGCTACTCTATCCTGTGCAAGCTGCTTCATCTCCCAGTACCTACTGCAACCTACATCCTTCTGAATCTGCTTAGTGTACTCATCTCTCGGTCTCCCTCTACGATTTTTACCCTCCACGCTGCCCTGCAACGATAAATTTGTGATTCCTTGATGCCTCAAAACATGTCCTACCAACCGATCCCTTCTTCTAGTCAAGTTGTGCCACATGTCGAGCGCGAAAGTTTAAATTTCACCTTACCAAACAAAAAAACTCCTTGTGCAAAACCGCAATTGGCATGCCATGACGCCCCAACTGGCTAATTTCAATGTTAATTAACGAGGAAACGCCGCATCCCATTGGATATATTTCTTAACATTTATGTCGCAGTACAACCTGTCCTGCAATATACCTACATGCGCTTCAGACCTTTCTGCCCACCGTATTTATACAGCGTGTCCCCAAATAATGTATACACTCTTTGAAACTGAACATGTCTTTAATGAAAGTGCTTAGAAATATAGTTTTAGTTTTGTTAGGTGCCTCATGGTCCGAGTTAAGGTGGTAAATGTTCAAACTGCTTTCTGTCCATCGCAATACATATGAGACCTCTGATACGCCTAGATACGAGTCTGAAAGTTGACATGTATGTAAGCATCTTGTCTGATCACCTGCATCCATACTTGTCCATTGTGCATTCCGACTACTTGGGAAATTTCAGTAGGACAATGGGACACTCCACACGTCCAGGACTGATACAGTGTGGCTCTAGGAACATTCTTCAGCTGGCCACAAAACTCTACAGGCATGAACATTACTGATCGTAACTGGGATGCTTTGCAACGTATGTACTCTTGCGTAAGTTGCCCTGCTAAACCCGCAGGACAGAACAGGTGGTTTAAGTTGTGGAAAGAGGCCAAAATAAGGGGCTGTCAGTTACACCCGAACATAAAACTTTCCTATTTGATCAAAAATTGCAAGAGCCCAAAAATCTTTTTAAAGCCACAGCTTTAATATTTGGGAGTTAATTACCAGCTGAAAACCACTTTAGTTTAAAAACGGCTGAAGACCAATAAATTAAAACGCAAGCATAATCAGAAATTTGCAGAGAAAAATCCTATCTTCGAAGAGCCTTTAGGCTGAAGGCCCAAAGAATCAGACACTTCAAGGGCGAAAAAGTTAAATTCAAGTCGGCTGAAGGCGTAAGACTTGAAACTCCATAACATCAATTTTTTTTAAATGCAAGAGGCCTTACGTGAAACAGTTCTTTAATTTAGGCAGGAAGCCTTAAGAGCAAAACAACTCGAACTCAAAATCGGGTGAAGGTCCACCACTTCCGATTCAACAACATTAAAATTTTTAAAATGCCAAAGGTTTTACTTGAAACAGTTCCTTAAATTAGGCTGAAGGCCTAAAGATTCTTACGCCTTAAGGTCAAAACAACCGTAGTTAAAAAGAATCGGCTGGAACCCATACAAATTCAAACGACAACAAATTTTTTTAAAAAATAGCAGTACACCAAAGGGCACTCAGATGTTCAAGGGTTGGCCTAGAATTCAAACACAAAGAATTCAAACACCAACGCTCGCTTAGGTGAGACAGACAGTCGGGCCAACCATTCACGATCCAATGCAACACAACCGACCGACAGTCAACGGACAAACCGACAAGATAACTTTCACTTCTCGCGACCAGGGCAGAACAGGGAGTTCAACGGAACAATGTACAAGATATTGGCGCCCACAACCAATCTTACAAGGAGCTGTCAAACGACACATCGTCCTCCACAGCAACAACACGATGAGGAAAACACGCTGCCTGAAATTTACGTCAAGGGCCAGGGCAGGTAACCGGAACGTTAAAGGCCGCAAGGCAGAGGATTCCGCTGGTACACTTCAATTCAAATAACCAAATACAGTGAAACTGCACCAGAGGCTAACTAGAATTTTCCAATTTGAAAACCACGTTGTTGCTCGCGGGAATACCCCAACAGCCGACAACGAACTCCAAACGGTAAAATGTAAACAGTCTTGACTTGCTAGTAGATTAAACCAGAACTCTACTTTCGTGTCCAGGGTCGGTGAGCCACGGACTTGGTAGCAATGGGGACAGGCCACACACTCCGACACCACTTAGAGACCGCCAGCAGCCCCGGCCAAACTACGTCCCCCGGAGAATTCCTCGCTGGTCTACGTCAACCGACCGACTGCCCAGGTCAGGAAACGTTGAAAGGACCAAACATACGTCGGCCGATGAGACGACCAACCGAACGACCAACCAACGAATGTCCCATTCCAATCTCTCCCCGTCGGACAGTTCACCCGTGTCGCCAGTGGTCGGTGAGCATTGGCGTCTCCAACTGACTGCGAGACACGCGACGACCCGGAAATACTATCGGTCGCTCCAGAGATGGTACGCCAGAGCACTTATCGATACGCGTTGCTGCTGCCGCTCACGGGCAAGTAAGGCGAGCAGTTAGTGACGCCAGTAAATGGAATAAGAAAACGAGGCGACTGTACCGGTATAGATGACGAACAATAAATGGGATAAAAGCGACCCATGCACGGCTCACTACGGGTTTATAGACAGCCTTAGAGGTTTTTTTCGTGTCGGTTCCCTCCAGCACTACTTCAGACAATAATCGAATCCATGCCACGAAGTTTTGCGGCACTTCTGCGTACTCGTGGTTTCCTACATGGTTTTAAGTAGTAGTACCAGTTTCTTTTGCTCTTCATTGTAAAATGCGTTGCCATCTGTTTTGGTTACAGACGCTAATGGTGTCGTTGTAAATTAGCATAATTTTTTTACAACAAGGGTATGTAAAAGGAGAGGGTAGCGTATATGAGTCGCACCCAAATTTCCGTGGGTGAAATTTGTATAAAACAAGCGTCTTGTTTCCGAAGCTGTGCAGTACTACATGAAAAAGTGCTCTTAATGAAACGGCCGCTTATCGAAGTCTAGTACATGTTCTTAAGAAATCCACGCGATATAATATTGTAAAAACGCTAATCGTCTATATCCTAGTGTAAAATATTCAGAAGTCTTCCTAATATTATAAAATCTGTAACACAATAGTTAGAAATTATATTTTAATATTTCTTTTCGTGTTGCCGTGATTCAGAGCTTTCAAATGAGAGCCGTTTCCGCTCTGATGATATTCTCTCGACTTCAGCACGTCTTAAAGAACTGCAAACAGACTTTCTCACAGAAAAGGCGCGTCTCCTGCACCTTGAATACGCAACTTAATTACTCTGTAATCGCACTTAATTTCTGGAGGCGGCATGAAGAAAGTAAGAAAGGAAGAACTGTTCATTGGGAACCCCCCAAGGTGCGCAGACAATGGCACCCTCTCTCCCCCTCACCAACCCCCACTCCCTGTCCTTTTCTGTTCTACAGGTAACGCTGCGCTCGCGCCACGTAATTAGATTTTCCTTAATTAACCGGTTTCCGCCTTTGATCTTCTCTCCGCCCGCCGCCTACGTCATCTACGCCTCGCTAATTCCGTGCTTTTTCTTTTTTAAAAACTGTACCTCGACTTGTTATCAGCCAAAAAGCTGCTCTCGTACCACCAGATGCCTCATTCACTGCTGATTGTCCAGTGAGGAGGGTGTAATAAGCCTGCACGAATCTCACTCAGGACTAAGGTTTGCTTTTGATGTAAAATGTACGAAATAAAGAAAATGCACATTTCGCAGAAGGATAAAAGTCTGAAATGATAAGAAGCGTAAAAGAAATTAACCAGTAAAGATGAAATGTGAAACACTTTATGCGATGAGTGTTGCAGATACACTGTGAAAAGTATTTAAACTGACAAACTCTGGTAGGTTGTAGCGGACATAAAAACAAATATTTTTCCCTAATGTTATTTTTTACTCAGAGGATTATTTAAACCGGTGGAAGCCGTATTACGCTCTTCAGTTGTGGACAACTGCTGTCCACCAGTGTAATAGTGCATCGTCTCTGTTTACTAATGGAGCGATACACCTGGAGTGAGTACACTGATGTGGTTGGTGTGTACTACGTAGCGCACCACAACGGACGAACGGCACAGCGGGTTTATCAACAACAGTATCCTAATCGCCACATCCCGCATCATACGACCTTTGCTACAGTGTACGAACGTCTGCGTGAGACCGGGTCGTTTAGCAGATTACTTGGACAGGGACGCCGTCGCACGGTGAGAACGCTGTAATATGATGAAACTGTCTTGCAGCATGTAGAGCGGAATCCTTCAATCAGCACTCGTGCAATTGCACGTAACATGGGGACTAATCAGACGAATGTGGGAGCAGTCCTTCGAGAGCAATTGTTACTTCCATTTCATTTACAGCGTGTCTACAACCTGAAACCAGTTGATTATCCACCCAGAGTACAGTTTTCGCAGTGGTACCTAGAAGAGTGTGAAATGCATCCTACATTTCCATCCTCTGTGTTGTTTACCGATGAAGCAACGTTCGGGCGTGATGGAGTCTTCAACACGCACAATTCGCATGTTTGGAGTGAGGATAACCCACGTGCCACAGTTACTAGCGCTCATCAAGTGCGGTTCTTCGTTAATGTGTGGGTCGGTGTTGTTGGGGACTGTTTAATTGGGCCGTATCTGTAATCTAGGCCATTAAATGGCAGGCACTATTACAATTTTCTCGCCAGAGCATTGCCAGAATTGCTGGAAGACGTCCCGCTCCCTACAAGACAACGCATGTGGTTCCAACATGACGGGCGCCGGCACATTTCAGTCGTCGTGTGCGTCGATTCCTGGACCGACGGTTCCCAGAAACTTGGACTGCCAGAGGTGGTCCTGTACAATGGCCTGCTCGATTCCCATGTATGTCCCTTCTGGACTTTTTTGTGTGGGGAGAGATGCACAACCTTGTTTACGCAACCCCTCTTGCACCAGAAGAGGATCTGGTTGCTCGGATAGTAGCAGCAGCAGGAACAATTCAGGATACTCCTGGGGTTTTGGCCGGTGTCAGAAAGAACATGATTCTACATTGTAAGAAGTGGTGGTGACGACTTTGGGATCACGGATTTACTTCAAACTTTGTACAGCCTTAGGAGGCCGTTATAACAAGTAAGTAGAAGACGCATTATTCTGCCATTGCCGACAAAAGTGCAAGAGAAGTTGTAAGAGTGTATTATGTAACTGACGTATCTGTGTGTAGGTACCGGACGTTGGAGTTCGTGGTGGTCAACTGGTTGGCGTTAGAGCTACGTAAGACGAACGGGTGTGAAACGACGGTTTGACTTCCGATGGAACCTTCATTTTTCTAGTACAAGTGTATATACTCTGACTGTTGTTGTTGTTGTTGTTGTTGTTGTTGTGGTCTTCAGTCCTGAGACTGGTTTGATGCAGCTCTCCATGCTACTCTATCCTGTTTAAGATTCTTCATCTCCCAGCACCTACTGCAACCTACATCTTTCTGAATCTGCTTAGTGTATTCATCTCTTGGTCTCCCTCTACGATTTTTACCCTCCACTCTGCCCTCCAACACTAAATTAGTGATCCCTTGATGCCTCAGAACATTTCCTATCAACCGGTCCCTTCTTCTGGTCCAGTTGTGCCACAAACCTCTCTTCTCCCCAATCCTATTCAATACTTCCTCATTAGTTATGTGATCTACCCATCTAATCTTCACCATGACACTTGAATCTATACACTATGTTAAAAACTTTCTCTTCTTCAAAAACGCCAGTCTACATTTTATATCCTGTCTACTTCGACCATCATCAGTCATTTTGCTCCCCAAATAGCAAAACACCTTTACTACTTTAAGTATCTCATTTCCTAATCTAATTCCCTCAGCATCACCCGACTTAATTCGACTACATTCCATTATCCTCGTTTTGCTTTTGTTGATGTTCATCTTATATCCTCCTCTCAAGATACTGTCCATTCCGTTCAACTGCTCTTCCAAGTCCTATGCTGTCTCTGACAGGATTGCAATGTCATCGGCGAACCTCAAAGTTTTTATTTCTTCTCCATGGATATCAATACCTACTCCAAATTTTTCTTTTGTTTCCCTTACTGTTTGCTCAATATACAGATTGAATAACATTGGGGATAGGCTACAACCCTGTCTCACTCCCTTCCCAAACACTGCTTCCCTTTCATGCCCCTCGACTCTTATAACTGCCATCTGATTTTTGTACAAATTGTAAATAGCCTTTCGCCTCATGTATTTTACCCCTGCCAACTTTAGAATTTTAAAGAGAGTATTCCAGTTAACATTGTCAAAAGCTTTCTCTTACAAATGCTAGAAACGTAAGTTTGCATTTCCTTAATCTTTCTTCTAGGATAAGTCGTAAGGTCAGTATTGCCTCAAGTGTTTCAGTGTTTCTACGGAATCCTAACTGATCTTCCCCAAGGTCGGCTTCTACCAGATTTTCCATTCGTCTGTAAAGAATTCGCGTTAGTATTTTGCAGCCGTGACTTATTAAACAAATAGTTCGGTAATTTTCACAACTGTCAACACCTGCTTTCTTTGGGGTTGGAATTGTTATATTCTTCCTGAAGTCTGAAGGTATTTCCCCTGTGTCATATATCTTGCTCACCAGATGGTAGAGTTTGCTCAGGACTGGCTCTCCCAAGGCCGTCAGTTGTTCCAATGGAATGTTGTCTACTCCGGGGGCCTTGTTTTGACTCAGGTCTTTCAGTGCTCTGTCAAACTCTTCACGCAGTATCGTATCTCCCATTTCATCTTCATCTACATCCTTTGCCATTTCCATAATATTGTCCTCAAGTACATCGCCCTTGTATAGACCCTCTATATACTCCTTCCACCTTTCTGCTTTCCCTTTCACTGCTTAGAACAGGGTTTCCATCTGAGCCCTTGATGTTCATGCAAGTGGTTCTCTTATCTCCAAAGGTCTCTTTAATTTTCCTGTAGGCAGTATCTATCTTACCATTAGTAAGATAAGTCTCTGCATCCTTACATTTGTCCTCTAGCCATCCCTGCTTAGCCATTTTTCACTTCCTGTCGATCTCATTTTTGAGACGTTTGTATTCCCTTGATTGCCTGCTTCATTTACAGCATTTTTATATTTTCTCTTTTCATCTATTAAATTCAATATTTCTTCTGTTACCCAAAGAGTTCTACTAGCCCTCGTCTTTTTACCTACTTGATCTTCTGCTGCCTTCACTACTTCATCCCTCAAAGCTACCCATTCTTCTTCTCCTGTATTTCTTTCCCCCACTCCTGTCAGTTGTTCCCTTATGCTCTCCCTGAAACTCTGTACAACCTCTGGTTCTTTCAGTTTATCCAGGTCCCATCTGCTTATATTCCCACCTTTTTGCAGTTTCTTCTGTTTTAATCTACAGTTCATAACCAATAGATTGTGGTCAGAGTCCACATCTGCCTCCGGAAATATCTTACAATTTAAAATCAGGTTCCTAAATCTCTGTCTTACCATTATATATCTGATGCCTTCTAGTATCTCCAGGGTTCTTCCATGTATACAACTTTCTTTCATAAACCAAGTCCTAGCTATGATTAAGTTACGCTCTGCGCAAAATTCTACCAGGCGGCTTCCTCTTTCATTTCTTAGCACCAATCCATATTCACCTACTATGTTTCCTTCTCTGCCTTTTCCTAGACTCGAATTCCTGTCACCCATGACTATTAAATTTTTATCTCCTTTCAGTATCTGAATAATTTCTTTTATTTCATCATACATTGCGGTGATCAACACCGATTATTCAGTTGCATAAAAGCAATGAGGATAATTCAAAAAAATTAAAAGAACCATCCTCATGGTTCCAAACTTTAAATTAATCTAAAATTACTCTATACAAATATTACTTTAACATAACTACAGATATGAGTTGGGCAGTTGTGGAATTAAGTCAATTATCAGGCCTTGTGCATATGAAAAATATCAGTTTGAGTATTTTTGAAACCTAACAGCTTTTACAATTACGAGCAGGAGGGCAGGAGAGCCTGAGTTACGGAAAACATTCGGGAATATGATGTTATGACACAAATACCTACACAGCAATCAGCATATTCTCGGAGTTTGGAGTTCACATCGACCTCGGATCCTGAATTACGTGCTCAAAAACTCAACTGACAACAACAGGCAGGAGGGCCTAAGCACACCAATAACGGCTTCTAGAAGACACAAACCCGGTATTAATACACAGTTCACTAAAATACTAACACCAACAGCAAAGCGCAGGTTAGCGCCAAACGTAGGAACAGATGTTAAACGATATAGTGTGACAACCGTAGTTACTGTTACAGCAATAGTTCATTGAAAAATCTCCAATGACGTGAAATTTCACTTAATAAATTTACAAACCACAACTAGCTGAAGGTGATAATGACCACACAATCCCTACATAACCTTAAATATCAAAGAACCGTCTGACGGCCCAAAATTGTTACTATTAGAGTTGCAAAGAAGAAAGAAGTTTAAATTAGCGGCTAAGCTTTATACAGAGAATAAACGTTTATAAATAAAAGGGACCGTTTAAGATATTAACAATAATAAAGAAAAAGGATTCGCCGTATATTGGTCACTCTTGCAGTTGAAGATAAATACAACGGAACAACCAGGGCACAGCGCAGTTACATGGACTTGCAGTATCAAGTACATCTACATCCATACTCCACAAGCCACCTGACGGTGTGTGGCGGAGGGTACCCTGAGTACCTCTATCGTTTCTCCCTACTCTTGCAGTCTCGTATTGTTCGAGGAAAGAAGGATTGTCGGTATGCTTCTGTGTGGGTTCTAATCTCTCTGATTTTATCCTCATGGTCTCTTCGCGAGGTATACGTAGGAGGGAACAATATACTGCTTGACTCTTCGGTGAAGGTATGTTCTCGAAACTTTAACAAAAGCCCGTACCGAGCTACTGAGCGTCTCTCCTGCAGAGTCTTCCACTGGAGTTTTTCTATCATCTTCGTAACGCTTTTGCGATTAACTAAATGATCCGGTAACGAAGCGCGCTGCTCTCCGTTGGATGTTCTCTATCTCTTCTATCAACCCTATCTGGTACGGATCGCACACTGCTGAGCAGTATTCAAGCAGTGGACGAACAAGTGTACTGTAATTACTGTACGTCCTGTACGTACGTGCTTAAATATCCCGGACGCACGTCCAAATGGTTTAAGGAATGACTAGCGAAAATCAAAGTGGCTACACGGAGCAATCACGAGCAAACGCTAACATCCACGCCAAGGTACACTCGCGCGCTCTCCTCATGACTCCAAAGAGACACGAACCTTAAACAGAGCCTATTTTGACGGGTGAGTGCTTCCACATTCCAGTTCCGCTCGCCGCCAGACCCAGGCGCCCAAATGCAAACACCTTGCGTCCTCGCAGTACTCCAAGCGCAGACTGACCACTTCTCCGTGCGCTGTCTTCCCTCTGTCACTGCCGCCGACCGACTCTCCGTCACTGTCCGCGATGGAGTCTCACTGGCCGTCTTAAACAACTGGCCATTAAAATTGCTACAACACGAAGATGACGAGCTACAGACGCGAAATTTAACCGACAGGAAGAAGATGCTGCGATATGCAAATGATTAGCTTAGCTTTTCAGAGCATTCACACAAGGTTGGCGCCGGTGGCGACACCTACAACTTGCTGACATGTAGAAAGTTTCCAGCCGATTTCTCATACACAAACAGCAGTTGACCGGGGTTGCCTGGTGAAACGTTGTTGTGGTGCCTCGTGTGAGGAGGAGAAATGCGTACCATCACGTTTTCGACTTTGATAAAGGTTGGATTGTAGCCTAACGCGATTGCGGTTTATCGTATTGCGACATTGCTGATCGCGCTGGTAGAGATCCAATGACTGTTAGCAGAATGTGGAATCGGTGGGTTCAGGCGGGTAATAAGGAACGCCGTGCTGGATCCCAACGCCATCGAATGACTAGCAGTCGAGATGAAAGGCATCTTATCCGCATGGCTGTAATGGATCGTGCAGCCGCGTCTCGATCCCTGAGTCTACAGATGGGGACGTTTGCAAGACAACAATCATCTGCACGAACAGTTCGACGTCGTTTGCAGTAGCATTGAGTATGAGCTCTGAGACCGTCGCTCCGGTTACCCTTGACGCTGCATCACAGGCAGAAGCCCCTGCGATAGTATACTCAACGACGAACCTCGGTGCACGAATTGCAGAACGTCATTTTTTCGAATGATTCCGTTTACAGCATTATGATGGTCTCATCCGTGTTTGGCGACATCGTGGTGAACACACTTTGGAAGCGTGTATTCAACGCCATATCGGCGTATCTCCCGGCGTGACGATATGGGGTGCCATTGGTTAAACATCTCGGTCACCCCTTGTTCGCATTGACAGAACTTTGAACAGTGGACGTCATAGTTCAGATGTGTTATTAGTCGTGGATCTGTCCTTCATTCGATCCCTGCAGAACCCTACACTTCAGCAGGATAATGCACGACCGCATGTTGCAGGTCCTGTACGGGCCTTTCTTGATACAGAAAATGTACGAATGCTGCCATGGCCAGCACATTCTCCAGATCTCTGACCAATTGTAAACGTCTGGTCAATGGTGGTCGAGCAACTGGCTCGTCACAATACAGCAGTAAGTACTCTTGAGCAACTTTGGTATCGTGTTGAAGCTGCATGGGCAGCTGTACCCTTACACGCCATCAATGCCCAGGCGTATCAAGGCCGTTATTAAAGCCAGAGGTGGTTGTTCTGGGTACTGATTTGTCGGGATATATGGACCCAAATTGCGTGAAAATTTAATAACATGTTAGTTATAGTACAATGTGTTTGTCCAATGAATACCCGTTTATCATCTGCATTTCTTCTTCGTGTAGCATTTTTAATACCCAGTGGTGTGGATAGAGGGTGCCTTATAGCGACACCGATGATCTCGTCGTTCTGGAAGACTCAATGGATCAACACGAGTATGCATTCAACCTCGGGGACCATGTTCACCCCTACACGCTGGTTGGTTTTCCTCTACACGATGGCATTTACGAGCAGGACAATGGAACGTGTCACAGAGCTCGCAGTATACGTGCGTGTTTCGAACAGCACCAGGATGAGATTTACTGTACCTCCTTGGCCACCGCGCTGTTTGAGGCGACCTGTCACGGAGCGAGTATCCCATCCTGCCGGAGGTTCGAGTCCTCCCTGGGGCATGGGTGTGTGTTTTGTTCGCAGCCTAAGTTGGTTTAAGTAATATGTAAGTACAGGGACCGATTACCTCAGCAGTTTGGTTCCTTCGGAATTCACACACACATACGCACAGACACACCACACACACACACACACACACACACACACACACACACACACACACACACACACACACACACACACACACAGACAGACACCTTGGGCCCCAAACACAGGATTTAAGCCCAATCCAATTAAGAATCTGTGTGACGCAAAAACTAGCGGAGGTGGCCACGGTAGTGGAGTGCGCATGGCTCTACACCTCTGTCAGTACTTTTCCAGAACCTCACTGTCAGGCTGCTAGTCCATACTGCAAAATTGGTCACCGAGACGTTTGATAGGTGGTCACATTCATGGACTGTACTGTGTATGACACAAAATGGATACCTGGCCATATTTTTGATATTGCCAGTGAAGCTTTCAAGTTCAAATGTGTATGAATCTTATGGGACTTAATTGCTAAGGTCATCAGTCCGTAAGCTTACACACTACTTAACCTAAATTGTGCTAAGGACAAACACACACACCCATGCCTGATGGAGGACTTGAACCTCCGCCGCGATCAGCCTCACAGTCCATGACTGCAGCGCCTGAGACCGCTCGGCTAATTCGGCGCGGCATCCAGCTTTCATCATTACCGATACATCCATGTACCCGTATACAGATCTGTATGCTTGCATTGACTGGTAGTCTTTCATCAACTTAAAGATATATACTTGTAAAGTGTAGTTCTGTGAGTCATAGGATAAATAACAATAAACAGAAAGATAGGGAGATTGGTTGTTGATTTTTCATGGACTTTACAACACAATGAGGTGATTAAAGTCGTGGGAGCTCTCCTAACACTGAGCCGGACGTTCTCCTGTCTGGCGCACTGCAGCAAGTGCTTCGAAATCCACTACAGAAATATTGGGCCGTAGCACGTATATAGCCACGCGTAGTTGCGTAAGTGTTACGTGTGCAGGAGTTTGTGCACTAACTGATTTTTGTATTACGTCCAATAAATGTCCGATGGGATTCATGTCGGAGGCTCTCCGTAGCCAAATCATTCATTCCAATTCTCCAGAATGGTCTTCACCAATAGGGAAAGAATGTGGGCCGGTGACATGATGCATTGTTATCTACAAAATGCCCATCATTGTTAGGGACATGATGTCCAACTACGGTTCCAAATGGTCTACAAGTAGCCGAAGAAAATCATTTTTAGTCAACGATCGGAGGAGTTGGGCTACAGTACCCAGTCTATTCTATCTAAATTATGGAGCCATCGCCAGGTTGCACGGTGCCTTTTTCACAATCTGGGACCACGACTTTTCGAGGTCTGCGCCACAATCTAACCCTCCCATCAGATATTACCAGCTGCAATCTGGATTCATCTAACCAGGATACGGTTTTCCAGTCGACAGACGTTCAACCGATGTGGTCACGAGCCCAAAGGAGGCGCTGCAGGCGGTGTCTTGCTGTAAGCAAAGGCACTCGTGGCGGTCGTCCGCTGCCACAGCCCATTAACATCAGATTTCACCTCACTGTCCTAACGGATACGTTTGCCGTACGTCCCACGTTGGTTTTCTGTGTTTATTTCACACAGTGTAGTTTCTCTGTCAGCGGTGATAACTCTACACTTTCGCCATTGCGTTGGGTCATTAAGGGGAGCCGGAACGATCCATCTCCTCCATGTTAATTTTAGCAAATAGAAGTAACATTTTTTTTGAAACCCTTAAACATATTCCTCTGTAATTTGCTTTACATCTTCAGTGAATATTTCTCTACAAAGTTATAACGCCGTGTCAAGAAATAGTTAATGGTTTTAGTTTTACAATTATTTTTTTAAGCAGATGCTTATTTTTCTCTAAAAGTTTCCACTTTCTCTTCCATAATTCTTGAATTATACAATAGTTTTCTACAATTTGTTATAAAAATGAAGAAAAGGAAGTAAACAATATTGTGCATAAATTTCATTGTTATACTTTTACCAGTTTTTGAGAAAATGCCCCTCAAAGATGAAAATTTTAAATTTGCGGGAAATGGTTTCCAAAGTTTTTTAATATATTCCTGCCCAATATGACGGATTATCAACATCCTCTTCTTTTTAAAGTGTTTGTTTCCTTTCCACTTGAGTTTTCTTCCCTTTTGCTGCATGACGTAGGATTTTGTCTTTTCTCCCTGCACCTCATAGTCTTTCTTCATCAATTAGGCGCATTGTGGAAATGGTGTTGTGTCCTGGTTGGAAACGTTCCAGCACATCACATTTGATAATGTTTCCTTCATGGTATGTTGCCACTGCACCATACGCTCCCAAATGCATTGTTTTTATGTGTAGTACAAACACTCTTTTGGGAATCCTAATCCAAGATAAATTATTTACACTTTCATTTGTATTTTGTGTTTTCCCATGTAAACACTTTTCCAATAAACTTCGCCGTGATAAATCTCTGAATATGGGTTTAATTACATCAATTATAGCATTTGGCAAATTGTTTTACTGTTTTTATAGGCATATTCCTTTACTGATTGGTACTTACACCATGAGTCGTCACCTGTCGGGCACATTGCATGTTGTGTGTGCCCATTTGTTGATGCAGCATAAAAAAGTAATGCCCGCACTGCTCTCCTCATATGCTCAATGCTTCTTCTATTTTGCCTAATTGCATATCCATAATACGTCTGCAATCTATCAACTGCTTCATCTATCAATCTTTCTCTTCCTCCAAGTGTCTTAACATCACTAAGCTTCTGGGATCCTAATGTCTGCTTTACTTTCCTCAAGCGAGCCCTCACGGGCTTCTGCACATGTCCAATGCAATCCTTTTTTTTAATGTCAATTTCATTTTCATAACGTTTGAGTTCCTCTACAGATTTATGTCCCTTAGAATCGCTATCTCCTAGATAGTTAGTGTATCGCACATTATACCACTCCTGTGATCTGGAAATAAATGCTTTCACTCCCTCTACTTCAATTGCTCCATTCTTTCCCTAAACATTTGCTACACAACTTTCACTATGTTCGTCCTTGGTATTTCCCTTACATCTACAATGTTTTGAACGAATATCAACATCAAATACTTTGCAATTGTCTCCACTGGTAGCTGTCAACTCGCCATTTAGAAATTTATGACCTCTACCTTGCCAAGATCCATCTAAAGCAACAGTTAAATATCTACAATTCCCATTACCTGTCACAGTTTCTGCAACTGCTTTCTTCATTCTTGCTTGAGCAATATCTTCAGCAGAAGATCACACCAATTCATTTTAAAATCCTAACTTGGTTGTTGGTTTTGGCAAGTTCATAATTCCACATAACATTGTCCCTGCAGCACTGCCCTTGCCAATGCAACCCAAGCCATACACTAGCCTAGCATATATATCATACACCTTCTTTCCACTATTACCACTACGAAGAATACTGTTAAAATTAGAAAACTAACTTCTGCAGCACATTTGTGACAGTTCGATAACATTTTACATGTCAAACCAATGTGTAAGTTATTTTCAATTCCAGTCTTTGCAAACTTGGCATGTTTCAAAATATTAGAGAACAAGGAAATGTTAATTATTCACATCATTTCTGTCACTTTCATAATTTTCTAATGTTTCCTTTCTGTCACAGTTTCTTGCTGGAAGAAGTTCTATCACATTCATTTGAAGTAGTCGGTGAAGCAGTGCGAGGAGCATCTCCCTTCGAAACAACAAAAGATTTCTTCATCCGCTTATTGTACCTTTTCTTAAATACTCGATTGGTGAAACTGGGCATATTGATATCCACAAACCAAATACGTAAAATAGGTACGAACAAAATTCGTCAAATACGCAACATTGAACAGCTAAACAACACAAAACAAACTTCGCAAGTCAACACACACGGTATATCGTTTATTTTTACCGATATAAACAGTCACTTGTCACAGAGATCAGGCCATACAACGTTGGAAAACAAAACAGTCTAATTCCGCAAATACACTCCACTTGCAGCCAGCGAGCGTTGCCGTCAGAGGTCACACACCAAGTCACTACAACCGATTACGCGGCGCGTCAACTTTGCAGCGATAAAAAAACACACTTAGAATTCACTTAGAGGGTTGAAACTTGATTTGTTTTCTTCAGAAAACTCCAAATAATTTTATAATAAAAAACTTTCATTTTGACATTTTCATCGTTCTGTCCCCCTTGAGTGAAAGCCGTCAGAAGTGAATGGCGACAATGAACTTGCGTGCAGCCCCTACCAGTACCATGGTCAGCCCGATAGTTAACACCCCGACACCGTGCAGATAATGAATGAAGGATAGGAAAAAGAAGAAAAGGAGAAGTAAGGTTGAAATATGAGAAATAGAGATGGAAGATGTAGACAGCGTTGAGGTCTTGGAATTACAGCTTAGTAATAGTTGAGGTGGGAGGGGCATATCAAAGAACTGCTTAAACAAGCTTCCATCTGCAGTGAGGACGCTGTCCTCCATAGCTTACATAAAAACATAAAAGATAGCACGTTTCGCTTACCTCCTTAATGTCATACCTGATTATTTTTCGGAGGTAGCTTATGAAACCAAGGTTACGTTTTCCGAGTCCAATAGAGTGTAATACCCAGTACTTGTGGTGTGAACTAAAGAACGTTAGTGAGGGACCTGTTTAAGAAACTAAGGATACTAACTACTATTTTCTAGTAGATTTATTCCTTAATGTTATTTGTTATAGCGAGAGGAGGAGTGCAAGGGAACCATGTTTTGTGACCAATGTCTACCCTGACTGTGGAGCTTTCTTATCTCAGAAAGACTTACAGGTAGCACTTCATCATTCATTCCAAAACTCTCGCGCACACGCACGCACGCACACACATTCACACACACACACACACACACACACACACACACACACACACACACACACACACACACACACACACTTCCCGAAAACAAAACGTGGAAAAAATATGTGGCATTCAAGATTTATAGAAGAGCTGAGTGGATTTGGAGTAGAACATATGACGAGCACTGAATGAGAACTAATGAGATGTAGAAAAGGTTGTCAGGCATAAGCAGTACTATTTGGCAGTCTGATTCATTAGTTTTTGGATTATTAATACACTGACAAAAGCTAATTATCATTCACCTTTCATCGTTGTAGGACTAAAAGTGTTTAAAGGCAAATTTTCCTTCGTTCTACATTTTAGTTAGGCACTGAAGTTGGTGATGGACGGATGAACGGTATCCGGAAACGGGGGGAGTGTACTATCTATCATATGATCGCACTCAAGGATAATTGTAGAAGAAAGGTTGGGAACCACTGCCCTAGAGCTACATATCTAAGTCTCTGATGATCTCATCCTCGACACGAAATTGAATACCAGCTTTATCTATCGTATACTGAGGTGACAAATGTCATGGGATGCCTCCTAATATGGTTTCGCACCTCTTTTTGTCCATTGTAGTGCAGGAACTCGGAGTGGAATGGATTCCACAAGTCGATGGAAGTCCCCTGCTGCCATACTGATCGACGCTGACCCTATAGTCATAATGGCGCACCGAGCGAGGTGGCGCAGTGGTTAGCACACTGGACTCGCATTCAGGAGGACGACGGTTCAATCCCGTCTCCTGCCATCCTGATTTAGGTTTCCGTGATTTCCCTAAATCGCTTCAGGCAAATGCTGGGATGGACCCTTTGAAAGGGCACGGCCTATTTCCTTCCCCATCCTTCCCTAACCCGTGCTTGCGCTCCGTCTCTAATGACCTCGTTGTCGACGGGACGTAAAACACTAACCACCACCACCATAATGGCGCAAATGTTTCCAGTGCAGGATTTTCTCCTCGAACTGACGTCTCCCATACATATTCGACGGGTAGGGCGATCTTGGTGGCGAAATCATTCGCTCTGTCCAGAGTGTTCGTCATGCCAGTCGTGAACAAATGTGCCCCAGTGACATGACATTTCCTAAAAACCTGTTGACAACCTGGATGCATGGCTTCATGGAGTCCGCGGCACACTTGGAACTTACCATCAGCTGCCACGAACTGAAATCAGGACTCATTTTACCAGACCACGGCTTTCCAGACTTCTAAGGATTCAGCTGATAGGATCATGAGCCCAGGCGAGGCATTTCAGGCGATGTCATGCTGTTAGCAAAGGCACTCGAATCAGTCCTCTGCTGCCATAGCCCATTACCGCCATATTTCACCGCACTGTAATAACAATATTTCGTTGTAAGTCCGAAACTGATTTCTGCCGTTATTTCACGCAGTGTTGCTTGTCTGTTGGCACTGACAAGGACGTGAAGGACGTCGGCTACTATGTTTTCCGTTTTCTTTTCTTTTCTTTTTTCTTTTTTGTTTTTGGGTCAACAGTCTTCTGACTGGTTTGATGCCGCAAGCCTGTGATCTAACTTTTTCACCTCAGAGTAGCACTAGCAACCTACGTCCTCAATTATTTGCTGGAAGTATTCCAATCTCTGTCTTCCTCTACAGTTATTGCTCTCTACAGCTCCCTCTAGTACAAACAAAGTCATTCCCTCATATCTTAATAGATGTTCTGTTTTTAACATATTCCTTTCATCTCTAATTCTGCGCAGAACCTCCTCAATCCTTACCTTATCAGGCCACCTACGTTTCGACATTAGTTTGTAGCACTGCATCTCAAATGTTCCTGTTTACCCACAGTTTCGGAAATTTTTTCGTACAATTAAGGCTAGGCAGACAAATACCTCAACTTCATCTACTTCGTGACCATCATTCCTGATGTTAAGTTTATCTATGTTCTCATTTCTACTACTGCTCATCGTCTTGCTTCGATTTACTCTCAGTCCATACTGTGTACTCATTACACTGTTCATTCCGTTCAGTAGATTGTGTAATTCGTCTTCACTTTCACTCAGGATAGCAATGTCATTAGCGATTCGTATTAGTGATAACCTTTTACCTTGTATTTTAATTCCACTCCTGAACCTTTCTTTTATTTTCATCATTGCTTCCACGATGTACAGATTGAACAATAGGGGCGAAAGGCAACATCATCGTCTTACACCATTTTTAATGTGAGCGCTACGTTCTTGGTCATCCACTCTTATTATTCCCTCTTGGCTCTTGTACATATTGTATATGACGCGTCTCTTCCTATTGCTTACCAGTACTTATCTCAGAATTTCGATCATCCTTCACTATTTTACATTGTCGAACGCTTTTTCCAGGTAGACAGATCCTATGAAAGTGTGTTGATTTTTCTTTAGTCTTGCTTCCACTATTAACCGCAACTTCAGAATTGCCTCTTTCCTAAAGCTAAACTGAGCGAATCCTCAATTTTCGTTTCCATTCTTCTGTATATTATCCCTGTAAGCAACTTGGATTCATGAGATATTAAGTTAATTGTGCTGTAATTCTCGCAATTATCAGCCCTTGCTGTCTTCGGAATTGTGTGGATGATGCTTTTCCGAAAGTCAGAGGTTATGTCACGGGACTCCTACATTCTACAGACCGATGTGAATTGACATTTTGTTGCCACATCCCTCAATGATTTTAGTAACTCTGATGGAATGTTGTCTATCTCTTCTGCCATATTTGATCTTAAGTCCTCCAAAGCGCTTTTAAATTCTGATTCTAATACTAGATTCCCTATCTCTCCTATTTCTTCTTCTGTCAGACCAGACAAATCTTCCCCCTCATAGAGGCTTCCAGTGTATTGCTTTCAACTATCAGCTCGTTCGTAGTTACCAGTGGAATTGTCGTTGCATTCTTAATGTTATCATCCATGCTTTTAATGTCTCCGAAGGGTGTTTTGACTTTCCTGTATGCTAATCTGTCCTTCAGACAATAATTTCTTTCGCAGTTACCTTCTTTGTACCTATGTTTTCCTTCCCAACTTCTGTGATGGCCTTTTTCAGAGATGTCCATTCCTCTTCAACTGTGATGTCTACTGAGGTATTCCTTATTGCTGTATCTATAGCTTACCATCCCTACTATGTTCTGATGTGAGTCTGTATCTGCTCCTGGGTACACATTACAATCGAGTCTCTGATTTCTGAATCCCTGTCATGTCCGTATTGAGAGATAATGCCTGAAATTAGGTATTCTCGCCACACTCTTGCTGTATCTATAGCCTTAGTTGCTACAGAAGAATGCTGAAGTTTAGATGGGTAGATCACATAACTAAAGAGGAGATATTGAATAGAATTCGGGAAAAGAGGAGTTTGTGGCACACTTGACTAGAAGAAGGGGTCGGTTGGTAGGACATATTCTGAGCATTTAGGGGTCACCAATTTAGTACTAGAGGGCAGCGTAGAGGGTAAAAATAGTAGAGGGAGACCAAGAGATGAATACACTAAGCAGATTCAGAAGGATGTAGGCTGCAGTAAGTACTGGGAGATGAAGAAGCTTGTACAGGATAGAGTAGCATGGAGAGCTGCATCAAACCAGTCTCAGGACTGAAGACCAAAACAACAACAACAACAACAACAATAACAACATAGCCTTAGTGCTTTTCTATCCCACTTCTTTGCGCATTGATTCTTCCTGACTAATGTCTTCAGCCTACTCTTCATCCCTACTATGTTGTGAAGTGAGTCTGTATCTACTCCTGGGTACACATTACAGTTCAGTATCAGATTTCGGAATCACTGTCTGTCATGTCCTTATTGAGAGATAATGCCTGAAATTAGGAATTTTCGTCACATTCTTGACATTGTGAATCGCAGGATACTGAATTCCCAAATGATTTTCGAAATGTAATGTCCCATGCGTCTAGCTCCAGTTACCATTCCAAGGGCAAAGCATATTAATTCCCATAGTGCTGCCATAATTACGTAGGAAACCTTTCCACGTGAATTACCTGATTACAAATGACACCTCTGCCAATCCCCTGTCCCCTTATATCTTACATACGCGGTACTACCACCATCAGTATATGTGCATATCGCTGTGGACTTTTCGCACTTCAGTGTATTTCAGTTCAGAGTTGCGAGAAAATTATGTTAATTTAAGGAAATAATAATGACGTTTTCTAAAATACCCCATGTTGCACAGGTGGACCGTTTTGATGCTTCCATCGCTCCACTGTAGCCAGTTTGGTCAGCCGCTCTGTATCACACTTCTCATTTCCTGTTCCCATTCCCAGTAAGCAAACGAAGGAGAAACACCGCCCACAAGTTGCTACAAAAGTTGTCCGCTGAGGGTCGATACTGGGGGCAAAGTTCTGCAATTCGGCATTTCGTGTGCGTGGAACATCAAAGGGCACGCTGGTTACAATCTACTCCTTTGGTGTCCGCTGTAGAGCGCACGATAAAGCAGCCTCTATCCCTTTTCGTAACAAAGAATGAAATTTCATCGCGTTCAAATTATCTTCTGAGTTATCGGTAAAGGCTTCTAATCACTTAATGATTCCAGACCTGTGCATCTGCTTTCATCAACACACAAAGCGAGTTTACTACTTTTGCTATTTTTAGTTATTATTTATGTCTTTGCTGACACCGTATACATTTTACTCCAATTAGTGCAACACAGAAATTAATATGGCTGTAAAATAATGACGGCAAATGCAGGAAAGGAACGGTTTTTATCTAAAGCAACAGAAAAGTCCATGCCGACATTTCAGACGGAGGATAAGGGAAATTTGTGATCTGATAGTACTATGTGGAATAGCTTAAGGAAGAAAGGCAGAGAGCTGCCGTTCGCAGTATATTTAAACCATCCTGCAGATAACGCGACGTTCTCTTCATAGTTCCTGACCTCAAAGATAGCTTTCAACTCAGAGTCCACGAAGTTTTCTGTAGCTGTATAGTCTTTCTAAAAATGTATGTCTGTGGCATGTGAAAAGAATGAAATAACAAATTTTGAAAAAATAGCTCTGAGCACTATGGGAGTCAACTGCTGTGGCCATTAGCCCCCTAGAACTTAGAACTACTTAAACCTAACTAACCTAAGGACATCACACACATCCATGCCCGAGGCAGGATTCGAACCTGTGACCGTAACAGTCGCACGGTTCCGGACTGCGCGCCTAGAACCGCGAGACCACCGCGGCCGGCCCAAATTTTGAAGAGTCAATCCTTTGAAGAGTACTGGAGTAAAACATTTTTACTGACAAGAGACCTCCCCATCGCACTCCTCTCAGATTTTGTTATAAGTTGGCACAGTGGATAGGCCTTAAAAAAATGAACACAGATCAATCGAGAAAACAGTAAGAAGTTGTGTGGAACTATCAAAAAAATAAGCAAAATATACAAACTGAATAGTCCATGTACAAGATAGGCAACATCAAGGGTAGTTTGGGCTGAGGAGCGCCGTGGTCCCGTGGTTAGCGTGAGGAGCTCCTGAACGAGAGGTCTTAGTTCAAGTCTTCCCTCTAGTGAAAAGTATAGTCTTTTATTTTCAGACAATTATCAAAGTTCAGGCACTCACACATAATCAACTTCGCTCTCCAAGATTCCAGGACATGTTCAGATTTGCTTGGAGATATGCAGGATTTGACGGTCTATGCACGGAAAAGTATGGAAACGTTGAAAACATATGTTTTGACAGAGCACAGGGAAAACTGTGCGACTGTGAAACTGTTGCATTCATTTATTGCAGTTTATGTGACCTACTCTTAAGTTTTTATCACTTTTTTGGGAGTGATTATCACATCCACAAGAAAACCTAAATCGGGCAAAGTAGAAGAATCTGTTTACCCATTCGCCAAGTGTATAAGTTAGGTCGGTCGACAACATATTCCTGTCATGTGACGCACATGCAGTCACTAGTGTCGTATGGAATATATCAGACGTGTTCTCCTGTGGAGGAATCGGTTGACCTATGACCTTGGGATAAAATGTTTTCGGTTCCCATTGGAGAGGCACGTCCTTTCGTCTACTAATCGCACGGTTTTGCGGTGCGGTCGCAAAACACAGACATTAAACTTATTACTGTGAACTGAGACGTCAATGAACGAGCGGACAGGTCTTAACTTTGCGAAAATAAAGAAAGTAAACTTTTCACTCGAGGGAAGACTTGAACGAAGGACCTCTCGTTCCGCAGCTCCTCACGGTAACCATGTCACCACGGCGCTCTTGAACTCACACTAAGCCTTGATGTTGCCTACCATTCACATGGACCACTCAGTTTGTATGTTTTGCTTATTTTTTTCGTAGTTCCACACAACTTCTTCCTGTTTTCTCCATTGATCTGTGTTCAGTGTTTAAAGCCTATCCATTGTGCCAACTTATTACTAAATCTGAGGGGGGTGCGATAGGGAGGTTGCCCTGTGAAAAACAAGGAACTGAACACATTATAGCCATAACTAAGTTAACAAGATAGATAATTTTTTAGAGAAAGTATTCGTAATATCTAGCATTTGTAAGCAATGCACATGAGCTGCTGGAGTGGGATGCTGACCCAATTTGAGAATCAAAACAATTATTTTCACCACAGTAATTAAAACATATCACAGGTCATAACACAATGATTAATTAGTATTTGCAAATGGCGGTGATCTAAATGGATTATTCAGCTGTATAAAAAAATGCGTATAATTCAAAAAATTTTCAAAGAAAAACAGCCTTGTGGCCCCCACTTTAAATTATTAAAGAAATTACTTTACACAAATATAACTTAGGTGTAACCACAGATCTGAGCTCACTAGTCAATGATCAAGCCTTGTAAATATGAAAAATAACAATTTGTAAAAGATTTTGTTGTTGTTGTTGTTGTTGTTGTCTTCAGTCCTGAGACTGGTTTGATGCAGCTCTCCATGCTACTCTATCCTGTGCAAGCTTCTTCATCTCCCAGTACCTACTGCAACCTACATCCTTCTGAATCTGCTTAGTGTATTCATCTCTTGGTCTCTCTCTATGATTTTTACCCTACACGCTGCCCTCCAATGCTAAATTTGTGATCCCTTGATGCCTCAAAACATGTCCTACCAACCGATCCCTTCTTCTAGTCAAGTTGTGCCAGAAACTTCTCTTCTCCCCAATCCTATTCAATACCTCCTCATTAGTTACGTGATCTATCCACCTTATCTTCAGCATTCTTCTGTAGCACCACATTTCGAAAACTTCTATTCTCTTCTTGTCCAAACTAGTTATCGTCCATGTTTCACTTCCATACAAGGCTACATTCCAAACAAATACTTTCAGAAACTACTTCCTGATACATAAATCTATATTCGGTGTTAACAACTTTCTCTTCTTCAGAAACGCTTTTTCTTGCCACTGCCAGTCTACATTTTATATTAGGTTCCAAAAAATACTGAAATAGCAAGATCTCATAAATAAGTGAATTGACTATTATGGAAAACATCCGACAGTGTGATGTTATGATAGCCTGAAAGAGCTACGAAGCAATCAGCACATTCTCGACGTTTGGCGTTCACATCGGCAGCTCGTCTGAATTCCGTGTTCGAGAGCTTAAGTGACAACAACAGGCCGGAGGGCCTGTGTTCACCAATAACGGCTTCTGAAACACACACTAAAACCAACAGCCAAGCACTGGGTAGCGCCAATAGCAGGACGAGATGTGGAACGTTATTGTGTGACAAGCGCATTTACTACTATAGCAATAGTTCATTACACGCTCTCCAATGTCGTGAAATTTCCCTTGATACATTTATAAAACACAATTAGTTCACGGCGACAATGAACAGACAATCCGTACACACACTTAAATACCAAAGCACCGTTTGACGGCGCAAAATTGTTTCTTTTATAGTGTCCAACCAAAAGGGAGTTGGCTATTCCTCAGGATTTCAGACAAACACGACTCTTAAACACAGCCTATGTTGACCGGTGAGTACTTCCGCCCGCTGCCAGACTCAGACGATTTTTTTTTGTATTTACCGCCTGAAAACATGGTTTAAATTATAAAAATTAAGATTTAGTAAGTTTTCTCTTCGTCTGAGCGTAGAGCTAACTACGTTCCTCCCATTCTTCAAGAAGAGCTTGTATTAGGTATTTCTTGTCAAAGATTTGACTTTTTCTGATATTCTCCTACAGCAGGTTGACTTTTTCTGATATTCTCCTACAGCAGCTTCCAGAGGCATTCAGTAATATTAATATCTGGGCCCTGACGAAGAATCCTGAGTGGTTTCCCAGTACTGTATAAGACCCACTTCCTCATATCCTCGCCGTCGCTGTCCTACTGAAAGTTGTATTTTCTTTGCAGCCATAATTTCTCTGCAATACCATGTAGATTGTCTTTTGAAATGCTGATATATATTTTGTGTTCGATAGTACCCTCTGTAAAATATAGTTTTCCAATTCACGCAGTACTCACAACCCCCCTCCCCTTCCCCCAAACACACACACACACACACACACACACACACACACACACCATCAGGATATCCTCACCGTGTTTCACACTGGGTACGAGGTTCTGCGGTAATATCTCCATATTTACCTTAAATCGCACCGTTCGCCAGCCATCTGACACGAATAAATTACGTCTAGCTTCCAGACAGATCAAAGCTGTATGTCGGTCTTCCACGGGTCATTGCTGTACCAATGTAGCTACTCCCAGCATGCCTCACGAGTCGTCCTCAAGGCGTTAGTTGGGCCAGTGCCTAGTCTCCAAACTTTCAAACTGTTATTGTCTTCAGTCCACAGACTGCTTTGATGCAGCTCTCCATAGTACTTTATCCTGTGCAAGCTTCCTCAAATCCGAGTAACTACTACAACCTAAATCCTTCTCAATCTGTATAGTGTGTTCAGGCCTTACGATTTTTACCCACCGCGCTTCCCTCCAATGCTAACTAAATTGATGATCCCTTGATGCCTCAGTACGTGTCCTACCTTCTTATAGTAAAGTTATGCCACAAATTCCTTTTCTTCCTAATTCTATTCAGTACCTCCGAATTTGTTACGTGATCTACCCATCTAATCTTCAGCACTCTTCCGTAGCACCACTTTTCGAAAGCTTCTATTCTCTTCTTGTCTAAACTATTTGTCCTCCATGTTTTACCTCCATACAAGGCAACATTCGATACAAATATTTTCAGAAAATACTTCCTGCCACTCAAATCTATACTCGATGTCAACAAATTTCTCTTCTTCATAAACGCTTTCCTTGCCATTGGCGGTCTACATTTTACATCCTCTCTACTTCGACCCTCATCCGTTATTTTGCTCCCAAACAACAAAACGCATCTGCTACTTTAAGTATATCATTTCCCAATCTAAATCCCTCAACATCACCTGATGCAGTTCGAGTACATTCCATTATCTTGTTTTGCTTTTGTTGTTGTTCATCTTACGAGGGATGGAACTTCAATAGCGGCAACTATTTATTTACAGCTCGTACACAATAGAAAGGTGTTTCAAAGTTTTGCTGACCTTCAAAGTAGTCACCAGCATTGTCTATAACTCGTTGCCAGCGATACTGAAGTCGTAGTACACTGTTAGCAGCGCCAGTTGTGTAGAAAGTTCGAGCGGCGCAGTCTATGGCCCGACGAATTTGTAGCAGTTCTGTAGCGAACGCCGTGACATGTTTCCTTCAGATTAGAAATCGAGTTGAACTCACGAGGGCTTAAGTCAGGGTAGTGCAGTACGTGGTACAGCGCTTAGCAGCTCAATCGGTCAGACAAGTCAGTAACAGATGGAACTGTACGTGCTTGAACATTGTCCTTCAAAATGATGGTCAGTTCCTGCACAAAGTATCATCACTTCCGTCTCTAAGCTAGTGGTAGGTTGTGTTCCGTAAATGATCAGCATAGACAAGTACAGGACAGCAAAGACGAAATGGCTGCAGTAAAAATATGAAGATATCGAAAAAGAAATTATTGACGGAAGGACAGACTCAGCATACAGGAAAGGCAAAACAACTTTCTGCGACATTAAGAGTGCAACGGGAATTCACTGGTAAATGCAGAGAACAGACCGGATAGGTGGAAAGGATACATTGATATCCTCTATGGGTGTGAAGATTTGACTGATGTGATAGAAGAAGAAACAGGAGTCGATTTAGAAGAGATAGGGGATCCAGTATTAGAATCGGAATTTAAAAGAGCTTTGGAGGACTTACGGTCAAATAAGGCAGAAGGGATAGATAACATTCCATCAGAATTTCTGAAATCATTAGGGGAAGTGGCAACAAAACGACTATTCACGTTGGTGTATAGTATATATGAGTCTGGCGACATACCATCTGACTTTCGGAAAAGCATCATCCACACAATTCCGAAGACGGCAAGAACTGACAAGTGCGAGAATTACAGCACAATCAGCTTAATAGCTAATGGCTCTGAGCACTATGGGAATTAACATCTGTGGTTATCAGTCCCCTAGAACTTAGAACTACTTAAACCTAGCTAAGCTAAGGACATCACACACACCCATGCCCGAGGCAGGATTCGAACCTGCGACCGTAGCAGTCGCGTGGTTCCGGACTGCGCGCCTAGAACCGCTTGACCACCGCGGCCGGCAATAGCTAATGCATCCAAGTTGAGTACAAGAATAATATAAACAAAAATGGAAAGTAAATTTGAGGATGTGCTAGATGACTATCAGTTTGGCTTTAGGAAAGGTAAACGCAAGAGAGAGGCAATTCTGAAGGTACGGCTAACAATGGATGCAAGACGAAAGAAAAATCAAGACACGTTTGTAGGATTTGTCGACATGGGAAAAGCATTCGACAGTGTAAAATGGTGCAAGAAGTTCCAAATTCGGAGAAAAGTACGTGTAAGCTATAGGGAGAGACGGGTGATACACAATATGGACAACAACGAAGAGGGAATAATAAGAGTGGCTGAAAAAGAACGAAGTGCTCGTATTAAAAAGGGTGTAAGACAGGATGTAGTCTTTCGCCACTACTGTTCAACCTGTGCATCGAGGAAGCTATAACGGAAATAAAAGAAAGCTTCATGAGTGGAAGTAAAATTCCAGGTGAATGAATATATATGATACGATTCGCTGATGACATTGCTATCCTGAGTGAAAGTAAAGAAGAATTACATGATCTGATGAACGGAATAAACAGTCTAATGAGTATAGAGTATGAACTGAGAGTTAATCTAACAAAATCGAAGGTAATGAGAAGTAGTAGAAATGAGAACAGCGAGAAGCCTAACATCAGGATTAATGGTCACGAAGTAGATAAAGGTAAGGAATTCTGCTACCTAGGCATTCCTGGCCAAGAGAAGTGTACTATTATCAGATATCGACCTTAATTTGAGGATAAAATTTCTGAGATTCTGCGTCTGGAGGACAGCATTGTGTGGTAGTGAAACATGGACTGTGGGAAAACCGGAACAGAAGAGAATTGAAGCATTTTAGATGTGGTGCTACAGACGAATGTTGGAAATTATGTGAACTGGTACGATGAGAAATGAGTAGGTTCTGCGCAGACTCGGAGAGGAAAGGAATATGTGGAAAACTCTGATACGGAGAAGGGCGAGAATGATAAGTCATCTGTTAACATATGAAGGAATGACTTCCATGGTACTAGAGGGAGCTGTAGAGGGTATAATCTATAGAGGAAGACAGAGATTGGAATATATCCAGCAAATAGCTGAGGACGTAGGCTGTAAGTGCTATTATGAGATGAAGATTCGTACCGAGCAGCATCACACCAGTCAAAATACTGATTGACCAAAAAACAGGGAAACGCTAGGTTGGGGAGTTCATTTACCTCTCTTAATCACGTTTTAAATTGTGTCGTGGCATCATGTCGCCCCAACGTTTCAAACAGTTTCCTAATCGTTATCTCCAGACGAAGTGTTTGTTTGATGTCACTGATAAACTATGAGTGAGAGACTGAACGAAATGTGAAGGTGGTAAGTCAGTAGACTCCTCGCAGTTTTAAGCAATTGTAGCCCAATGATACGAATGAGTTCCAGCGCTGCGGCCGAACTGGAGCTTACTCCTAGCCACGTTGACGGGATGTGCGTAACAGTGCATCATCTTTTCTTGGACACGACTGTTGCTGCATCAGCTTGCTAAGCAGACTCCTCTTCTTCACACTTATCTTTTGCTGGGGCAATAAACGAGCAAAAAGGATAAACTCGGCACTTCGCCTGAAGATAAGTAGGAAATTCGTCGGAATGTTGCGACAGCACGACCCCCAAACTGGTCTGATAACTGGAAAAGAGTTTCTCAGTGCTCGCCAAGAAAGTCTGTGTGGGGTGGCGGGTAAATTATTTGAATTGTTGTTGCTGTGGTTATGTCGGTATGAAAAGGCCAGTAAACAGACTATGCGTTCTTTACACATACATACCTTTGCCGTTTACAAGAGTCTGTAAACCGTTTTTGCCCTCAGCCAGAAAGAGCTGCAAAACTTACTGAGCCGCTCGATGTGGCCGAGCGGTTCTAGTCGCTTGAGTCCGGAACCGCGCTGCTGCTACGGTTGCAGGTTGCAGGTTCGAACCCTGCCTCCGGCATGGATGTGTATGATGTCCTTAGGTTAGGTTTAAGTAGTTCTAAGACTATGGGTCTGATGACCTCAGATGTTAAGGCCCATAATGATTAGAGCCATTTTTGAAGAACTTACTGACGATAATTCCCAGCCTGCAAGTCCACATTACTCTTTGTACTCACTGATAGAAAATGTTCCTACTAGCTACTTGCTCAGCGGCATCAGCAGCTGTGGTTATAAAAAAAAGTTTTGAGTTTTAACTGCTTGATATGCTCAGCAAAACTCGACACGCACAAAATGAAAGTCTTAGTATTCTATCGGTAGCAGCACTATTAACAGTTCAGAGGCGAACTCTATGAGAAGTTGCAAGTAAAATGGTTTATAAACTTAACTTCTGATTACCAAAAGTCTTAGAAGTGGGAAATAATCTCTCCACTCACCACGAAGTTTCTTCAACATTACGGGCGCGGAGGGAGGGTCTTCGCACTGCCTCTCTGGCCGCATTTATAACCCTGGAACACCTGCTTCGAACAGCTCTAGGCACAGGTAGTAACATCCAAATGGCCCCATTCTCAGACGCGTATTAACTAATAGCCCTATCATTTAACAATTTACAATCGTCTTAATTTTTGTATAAATAGAGTTACGTTTGCATCAGTTACTGAAAAAGTTTGAGCTCTACTACATTTAGCCGGCCTCAGTGGTCGAGCGGTTCTAGGCGCTACATCCTGGAACCGCGCGTCCGCTACAGTCTCAGGTTTGAATCCTGCCTCGGGTATGGATGTTTGTGATCTCCTTAGGTTAGTTCGGTTTATGTAGTTCTAAGTTCTAGGCGACTGATAACTTCAGAAGTTAAGTCCCATAGTGCTCAGAGCCATTTGAACTATTTATTTCTACTACATTTAAACGTTGCCGGCTATAAATTTTAGAATGGAACCGACAGTAGAACATTACCTCTGAACTGCCTCTTTAAGATTGCCCGTAATCATTGATATTTACAATATAGTCTTGAAATTTGGCACAGCTGTATTATTGCATGGATGTAATCGAACGCTGTAATTTGAAGTTTCTATTACAATTAAAAATGATATTTAATCTATCACGAATAAGGACGCTTACGTTCCAAAATTGGTTTTTAGTATATACCTTGAATACTAATAGAGCTAGGTTGTTGGTATCACGTAATTAATGTTTTCATGTCAATTTGAAGCTACATGCGAATTATCATCTCTCTGAATCCAATATTTAACGCCAAAATATTCCACTGATGAAGTTGAAACTTGTAACTTTTGTGACATACACTTGAATTTCTGAACAATTTATAGCTTACGTATCCATTTGATCATTCTGTGGCTTTACATTATTGACACAGTCTGATGAAGTTGTGAAGAGTTATTTTAATTTTTAATGTCAGTCTTATATGATGGTGCAATGCCTTATATGTTAAGCACAGGCGCTGTTAGTAGAGAACTGGGGTAAGCCCAGTACACACTCTGGCCCCTGTATCTCTTACAGGGTGTTTCAAAAATGACCGGTATATTTGAAACGGCAATAAAAACTAAACGAGCAGCGATAGAAATACACCGTTACAGTTTTCAACAACAGATGGCGCTGCAAGTGATGTAAAGGTATACAAGACAACGCAGTCTGTGGGTGCGCCATTCTGTACGTCGTCTTTCTGCTGTAAGCGTGTGCTGTTCACAACGTGCAAGTGTGCTGTGGACAATATGGTTTATTCCTTAGAACAAAGGATTTTTCTGGTGTTGGAATTCCACCGCCTAGAACACAGTGTTGTTACAACAAGACGAAGTTTTCAACGGAGGTTAAATTTAACCAAAGGACCGAAAAGCGATACCTTAAAGGATCTGTTTGAAAAATTTCAACGGACTGGGAACGTGACGGATGAACATGCTGGAAAGGTAGGGCGACCGCGTACGGCTACCACAGAGGGCAATGCGCAGCTAGTGCAGCAGGTGATCCAACAGCGGCCTCGGGTTTCCATTCGCCGTGTTGCAGCTCCAGTCCAAATGACGCCAACGTCCACGTATCGTCTGATGCGCCAGAGTTTACACCTCTATCCATACAAAATTCAAACGCAGCAACCCCTCAGCGCCGCTACCATTGCTGCACGAGAGACATTCGCTAACGATATAGTGCACAGGATTGATGATGGCGATATGCATGTGGGCAGCATTTGGTTTACTGACGAAGCTTATTTTTACCTGGACGGCTTCGTCAATAAACAGAACTGGCGCATATGGGGAACCGAAAAGCCCCATGTTGCAGTCCCATCGTCCCTGCATCCTCAAAAAGTACTGGTCTGGGCCACCATTTCTTCCAAAGGAATCATTGGCATATTTTTCAGATCCGAAACGATTACTGCATCACGCTATCTGGACATTCTTCGTGAATTTGTGGCGGTACAAACTGCCTTAGACGACACTGCGAACACCTCGTGGTTTATGCAAGATGGTGCCCGTCCACATCGCACGGCCGACGTCTTTAATTTCCTGAATGAATATTTCGATGATCGTGTGATTGCTTTGGGCTATCCGAAACATACACGAGGCGGCGTGGATTGGCCTCCCTATTCGCCAGACATGAACCCCTGTGACTTCTTTCTGTGGTGACACTTGAAAGACCAGGTGTACCGCCAGAATCCAGAAACAATTGAACAGCTGAAGCAGTACATCTCATCTGCATGTGAAGCCATTCCGCCAGACACGTTGTCAAAGGTTTCGGGTAATTTCATTTAGAGACTACGCCATATTATTGATAGGCATGGTGGATATGTGGAAAATATCGTACTATAGAGTTTCCCAGACCGCAGCGCCATCTGTTGTTGACAATTGTAACTACTGTAATTTCGAAAGTTGGTCTGCCTGAAAATGTACTGTTGTCACAAGCATATTGCAACAAACGGTGTATTTCTATCGCTGCTCGTTTAGTTTGTATTGCCGTTTCAAATATGTCGGTCATTTTTGAAACACCCTGTACAATGACACAGCGGTTGTTTCGCCTCACCTCTATTCATAACTCCGACAATTTTTCTTTTTTATTGTGAAATGTTCGTTCCATAGAACTGATTTCACACTGGATGGAACACAACACCTAAGCATAGGTCAAATGAATTCTGTGTCAACACGTTTACTGAGCGTGTTTTCCTGCAGTCGTCCGAAACTGAATCTTACAGTGTACACCAGTGCCTGAACTGATGCTCTGTTCTCTCTCCAAGCACTCAGCGGTGTATACGGTGCGAAACAGTCTGATTCTTTTATCAGTTTGGAGTAAAAGGCATTGTGTGGCAGTGTGGAGGGGAATTCTGTTGGATAGGGGCGGGAGTCGTGAAGGGAAACTCTTCGAAAAACGTTCCAGACGAGATGTACCTGTCTGCCCGTATCTAAATTCGGTGCTGATTTCCATTATTGATAGCGTTGGATGCGTCAGGAAACGAGGAAGTTCAGTTAATGGACTACGCCTGAGAGGGGGGAGGGGGGAGGGGGGAGGAGAGAGTTAGGAATGAGTTCTGGATTATGGTGCCAGCAAAGCAGTTCATCTGAAGAAACGTTCCACACCTCTTTTATCAAAGAGGGCGTTAAAAATTGCATATTTTCCGTAATGTAGCCCTGTAACACGGCCAGCCACAAGAATTGCAGCCACATGTTTGGTAACATTGCAGACGTCTGATGTCCGACAGCACATTTTTTGGCCAGAAGTGTCCACGTGGGCCACACTTCAGCCACGAAATGGGCGAAAGCGTGGTAGTGTGAATACGGTTCTCCTGCATTTGAATCTTATAAGAGTAAATGTTGCCATGAAAAAGGAAAACTGTTCTTCGTTGATGCGTTCTTCCTTAAATGAGTGCGCTGCTTCCGAAACTTTAACTGGATACATACCATTTGAAAAACAGTGAAAGAGGATTTAAAATGTATCATTTGAAAACAATTTGCCCGATAAACGAGACCAGCAGGAATATTCCAGTTACAACGAAACTTCAATTGTAGCTGCTGGTGATTCATACAGAAGTTTGACGTGCCTCTACAATTTTTTTGCTTTATTTCTCACTGCTATGCTTTTTGGTAATAAGACTTCGCAACGTTTTGGTGGGGTGACTCAAGATACTGATTCCGGAAGTTTACAATAAAAATCTTATCATTATGTTTATATGATTTGGTAGTTACCGTTACTGTAACAGAAGTGTGTATTTTATTAATTCGTTACATGTATGACCAGAGTTATGGGACGTCAAAAGCAATGTATACAAAGACTGCGATAGTAACAAGACAACTGGTAAGTTTAGGCAACCTAGCTATCAATCGTAAAACCGTTTAAAAATTAATGGGTATCTCAGAAGAGAAGGATGAAAATTCTCAACGCGAACCAATTTCATTTGATATGGAGCGGCATAACAACAGCACGCAGAAAGAAATTAAAAGTAACAGAAAATAATTGCAATGATGGAGAAACGGTTTGTACATGAGGAGAACTTTGTGCTCAGTTTCCGAGGATTGACCACGTAACAAAATTAGTGGTACAAACAGTAAATTTTCAAAGGTCACACACATTAAATACCATCATTTTGCTGCAGTTTTTGTGGATTTGAATGAAGAGTAAGAGGACGTTACACATTGTTGCGAAGTTTGTTGGTTCAGTCATGCAACATGCCTGGAAGTATTTTTCAAATTAAAATATTGAATTGTTGAATTTATGAAGTAGAGAGAAAAATCAGGAACGAAAGCTAGAAAGTCTGGAATCGGTTGCATACCACGAATTTCCAGAGGACTTTCCTGAACACTACCTTCACTAAACATTGCAAGGTCAGTAACAACTTATGTCTTTTTCATGACGGTAAATTTGAAAAGAAAACCGCATTGTGGAAGCGGCACCTTTTGATAGAGAATACTGTCCACTTTCTTAAGTGCACTGGAGATAAAGAAAAGGTTTTTTTTAAAGAATTTTCTGTGTCGCTGAAATAATTACAGTAGTTTTATTAACATTTAGAGGACGCTGCCTATCTCACACCTGTGTGAATTGTTTTCTAAACCGTTTGCCGTGTCTATTGAGAGTGCTCCTGGACATATACAAACGTAGCTGGTCTATCTGCAATATAATTTCAGCTGAAAAGACAATGTTAAAACTATCTAGAAGATCTAAGTTGTTTTCCTTGTATGCGCGGCTCCATTCCGAAGCTTAAACATGATCCATTGTGTCTTTTCGATCATGCGAGAGACGAAAATCTAAATTTCCTGATATTGTCTGTGTACTGACAGTTTGCAAATGGTTCAAATGGCTCTGAGCACTATGGGACTTAACTTCTGAGGTCATCAGTCCCCTAGAATTTAGAACTACTTAAACCTTACTAAGCTAAGGACATCACACACACCCATTCCCGAGGCAGGATTCGAACCTGCCACCGTAGCGGTCGCGCGGTTCCAGACTGTAGCACCTAGAACCGCTCGGTCATCCGGGCCGGCAACAGTTTGCACCAGATATAAATTTTTATCATGTTTTTAGTGCGCCATGAATATATGCACATAGTAAAAAAGCCAGCGGCAAAGTGATGCTGTCGCAGCACAAAAAATTATTCATTTATTTCTTTGCCGGCCGGTGGTGGCCGAGCGGTTCTAGGCGCTTCAGTCCTAGAGCCGCGCAATCTCTACGGTTGCAGGTTCGAATCCTGCCTCGGGCATAGATGCGTGTGATGTCCTTAGGTTAGTTAGGTTTAAGTAGTTCTAAGTTCTAGGGCACTGATGACCTGAGATGTTAAGTCCCATAGTGCTCTGAGCCATTTGAACCATTTACTTCTTTAAAAGACTCTGACCACAAATTGGGGAACCTGTTGTCACAATCCACAATCCCCCTTCCTCACGGAAAATTATTGCATGAAGACATATTCTCACCTCTCTTAACACAAATCCTTTCACCCAGTCTCCCTTTTTGTTAAGCATCGAAACCTCCCCCCCCCCCCCCCCCCCCACCCCACTGCCACTATCTGTATGTGTGTCTCCCGCACTGTTCCCGTTTTCTCCCATTGATTTACTGTCTCCTTTTGTCATTCCTACTGACTGCTATTATCTCCAACATTCTTCAGTAGCTAAAACATTCTAGGAGCTCCAATTATATTTCCCATGTACCGACGTGTTTAAAATTAGAGACGAAAATGCGCTCTCCCCTGTACTTACGTGATGAAGCTCTCCCATTCTGAAATGGTTCAGCCGCCTGACCTAACCCTCCCCCCCCCCCCTTTCCCAGCCGCATGTATAGCACACTCTGTCTTCAGGCCACAAGCGGCGCATCGGGACCGTCCGACCGCCGTGTCATCTTCATTGAGGATGCGGATAGGAGGGGCGTATGGTCAGCAAACCGCTCTCCCGGTCGTTAAGATGGTTTTCTTTTACCGGAGCCGCTACTAAACGGTCGAGTAGCTCCTCAATTGGCATCACGAGTCTGAGTGCACTCCGAAAAATGGCAACAGCACATGCGGTTGGATGGTCACCCACCCAAGTGCCGACCACGCCTGACAGCGCTGAACTGCGGTGATCTCACGGGAACCGGTATATCCACTGCGGTAAGGCCGTTGCCAACCCCATGTATAGTCTCCATTCATTTATCTGTTTCGTTTCTACTGTCTCGTCTGTTTGGCATCCGTCTTTTGCCTGTGCTGCCATTGTCTCTTACTTATCAACAACATGTCCTGTCCGATTGGTTCTCACTGCTATTGTCCTCTCTTCGTCTTCCTCGCTTTCTCTTTCAGCTCCACTTTCTCTCTCCCACCATCACTGTCTCTTCCCTCTTTCACTCCCACTGGACTGTCTCCTCTCTCCCATACCCTCACCGCCTTTGTGCTACTCTCTTTTGGCTCAAAAAACCGTAAGTATTTCAGTATGCCAAAAGGTTTGGTGAGGAAGGTGGAATGATGCAGCTGGTTTTCCATTTTCCTGTTAGTATTTTAAAGAGGAACATTTTCACCTCTTTTATGCTCCGAATACTTTTCCGATCGTTCCTTCTGATCAAGCTAAGACACTTTTTTAGCCTATTTGGTGACTCCACAGCAAGTATGCATATTTTTATGTGCGTGAAGTGCCTATTATACAGAGACAACGCATCATAAAGTTTTATTGATGAAAAAGTACTGACTGAAGCATGCTTTGGTAACCTAAAAATCCTTGCGATATGTTCACTAAATCAGTTGAAACTACATTTACGCGTCATAGGGTTATTAAGCGGATGTTTTACGTACGGTGATTTTGAAACTTTTGATCTAGGTAGTGGATACTGATATCGAAAAATGTTTCAGAGTTCCCCGAGAGCATAATCTTAAGACCATATGGTAGAAATTTAGATTATTTGCCTCAACAGATATTATAGAAGCGACCATCCCCACAATCGCTACATTTGATAACCAAAAATCATGGTTTCTCCGGTGTGTCTGGATACAGGTTTTGTAAGACGGGGAAGCAGTATTTCTAGCTGAATGTGTAACGAATGTACAGTTAAAATTTGAGCTATTTGCTGTGGTTAGTTATTTAGGTGATTACAGCCCCAGGTTAAAACCCGTTTTTGCGTTCTTATACATAATCAATGTAACTCTGAAACTGTGCATGTCGGCAACAGGCAATGATATCGAAAAACGTTTCGAAGTTTACCGAGAAAATAATCTTAAGAATATACGATGATAATTTCGACGATATTCACAATTGGTCCTTCTCGTCCCCATAATAACGGCTCTTCTGAGTTATCTCAGAAAGTGCTCAAGAACAAATGTCGGTTTTACAAGCCACCTAAACTACACCGTAGGCCACACTTAATTCAAAAGAATCAATTGATTTGCTCAATTGGCCTGTGTTGGAGGAAGTGTGAAGTGTTTAATTTTGGTACCTTTACTGCAGGATAGCTACAGTACGCCCTTACTTGCGATAGGTATAAAAATGCTCCCTATGCCAACGGATTCATAAAATACATGATCCAATATCTCTACGACCAATAGAACCATATGTATATGCACAGCTCCTCCTAAACCACAGGACCGATTTTAACCACATTTGGTACACATATGACTTACAGTCTGGAAAAGTCAATCGGAGAGGGGGCGGCGGAGAGGTAAGAATCAGTCAGCAAGTCAGAGGTGGGGATGGCGGTGAAAGACAAGTGTAGCCCACGACCCTTGAATGCCCGGATTTTATTGACACGGTATTAGAGAATGAAAACATTTGGTGACTTGCAGCAAACCTAAATTATAGCTTCAAACCTTTACGAAATTTTTGTAGCTGATTAATAACACAAAACGATGAGAGACAAAACGATTCGCACTTAGAACATTTCCGCTACTCATGCAGTAAAACTACTGCCTCGAGCATGATGTTTTAATTAATTACTGCTCTGCTATGAACTGTGTTTGTGAAACATTTTGCTGACAATATTCACATGCACCATTGACTGTAGCTGCAAAATTATATCATTGTACGAGGCATAGTTCGGGATATACGTCACAAATGCTGAGATTGGTGATAAACTGCTGCATCTGTGTATGACGTTTAAAATCATTACTTCTTTACTACTAACTCACTTCGCAATACATTTCGCAGACAGTATAGAAATATATCACTGAATTTACCTGCAGAATTATATCATTGTTCGAAACATTTGTCAGGATATAGGTTGTCGTAAAAATTGAGGTGCGTGAAAACAGAACTGCAGGGCGGAATTGGCTGCGGATTGAGATGAAATATGGTTACAAATACGTGTAAATGTGTTAAATGTATCGGAAATACATGTGACACGTACTTACTCTGGCAAAGTTGAGGGTAAAATGTTCTTCACACAGCCCTCCATCGATTTCAACCAAACTCTTTACACATTTAACTATCTGGAAAGAAATATTCTGGGCTGCAGCTGGGGTGGTAATGTAACTTGGAGAGAGAAGGTGACGAGATGAGATATCGTATTTGAAGATGAACACAGACAGTGGAATGAGAAACTGGACAGAGAGATGAACAGAAAAAGGTAATAGGCACAGAGAAGAATAGATGGTAGAGGAGCGGGTGAACAGAAAAGAGACAGAGAGAGAGGGTGTGGGGGGGGGGGGGAGGGGGAGGATCATCGACAGATGGAGGAGGAGATTGGTTTAGAGGAATTTAGGAGACAGAGGGAATAAGAGGAGGTAGCAGATAGGAGGATGAGCAGATGGATATAGAGGGGTTAGGAGCAACAACACAGAGAGGAGGAGATAGACAGATGAGGAACGAGGAACGAGGACAGAGGGAAAAGGAGAAGACAGACTAACAAAGGTCGGGTACTTAGCCAGTAATTAAATACTAGTGAACGGTTCTGGTTACGGTCTGCGCTGGTGACGAATCAAGCTTCATGCAAGCCATTTAAGTTCCATGCTAGACTACATAGCCATGCGGAGCTCGCGCTCAGGCAGCGTTGGCTGCTAGGCGGGGCAAGTGAGAACTTGGGCTACAGCTATCCACATGTGTGCACGAGGTCTGCTTGCATGCAGAATTCTTGGCCGTTGCTGATTTACACCGAACAACGGAGATAAATACTGCCCTACATTACCTTCTCCACACTGTATGGTCTACATCATCAACAACAGGCTACAGCAAGGTCCATCAACAATATTGCGTCGACATTACACAATATTATAGTGTTATACAATCACGTGGCAACGATCTTGACGTCAACGCTATTGCGACCACACATTAGCCTAAAATATTGCCTGTGTAAATGCAAGTTTAGGCATATCCTCAGTGTGGGGGTGAGCAAGAATCTGTTGCTGGTCAATTTGTCTGAAGTCCTCAAAATTGAGTAGGTTCCAGAAAGAGTTTTTGTTTGACCTGCCGTCGACACCATGGCCATGGCACCGAGCCGTGGTTAGGGCGCTGGACTCGCATTCAGGGGGGTGACGGTTCAAGCCCGCGTCCGGCCATCCTGATTTAGGTTTTCCGTGATTTCCCTAAATGGCCACAGGAAAATTTATGGATGGTTCCTTTGAAAGGGCACGGCCGACTTCGTTCCCCATCATTCCCTAATCCGACAGGACCAACTCGCTGCTTGGTCCCCTTCCCCTAATGGACCACGCAACCAACAGACCATGGCCACCACTTAATAGGACATTGTCCTTTAATATGCATTTTTCTGTTCTTTTCCGGTAATATTATATCAGTGACACATCAAACGAGTGACAAGAATAGACAGGAATTGGAAAATCAGAACCTGTATATAAGATTACGTATTAGAAACATGTATAAAAACATAGAGGTGAGTTTGTGAATGTTCTAGTCGCACATGCAAAAAGTGAGTCCAGACACAGTGAAAATAAAAGCTATACGACATTCTGAACATTATAAGGCAGACCAAAGTGACCAACTAAAGCTCATGGAGATCTAGAAGAAAATGGCATAAATAAACGAGAAACGAAGACATATAAAAGTACAGGAACCAAATTGAGAACAGTTTCATAAAGTCATGGAACGGAAGAGCTGCAGAAGAAAGAAATAAAAAAGTGAACAGATGGAATATTGGAGGTAGCGTCAAGCTAATTTAGCGGCTTACGTCTTGGGAAGTAACGTAAGTAAATATCACAGATTTGCACTCTTGAGCAACAATGCACGCATCTATGTTCTCATAACGGAATAACCGATTAATTACAATACTCTTGGACTAAATACACCATTGAAATTGTAGATCGGAAAGACAATTACACCTGCGCCTTCACAGAGGCACAACTGATGTCCCCCGAGGCAAATCCTGGCTTGGAAATGGTAGTGATTGTAAACAGCAAGAGAATTGCTCAGTGCGCTAATCACTCATAGCATGAGAGCTGAAATGGTGCTGATAGGCTCTTTTTCTAGCAGATGTAAAGCAGTAGGAAGAAAAATAAACCCCTGTGGGACAAATATACACTATATTAATCCGATCAAAAGTACCCAGACATCCATTAGCGGATATTTCACATTCACCTTGTTGACAGAAATGAACTCGGCTGTTTTATTGAGGTGTCAAAGAATGCCTGCAGAACTGTGGATGCCCACTCTCCCTCAGAAGTTTGTGACGTCAGAAATTGGGCGCTAGAGCAAACTGAACTTCCTAACTCATCCAAAAGGAGTTTCATTAGGGTCACATCAGGAATGTGGGCAGTCCGTCCATTTCAAGAATTGCTATCGTCCACAGACGTTGCCTCATGAAGCTGTTTTATGATTGGCTGAAATTTTATGTTGACACAACCATGCTCTACCAACTGCAACACTACTGAACAATGCCGTAAATGTGTTCATATTCTTCCGTGTCTAGAGTTTTCTTAAGAGCAGTAAGATGACCACATCCGAACGACGATAATGGAAAAATGCACTTGCTTCACTGTCACTATCAATAAGATAGTGCACAATTATGCCTGTAATATTTAACTCTACAACCGAGTAGGTTACTTCGCTTTGCACAAAGGTTTCATGAAATTCATGAAGGTAATCTTTCTTAATCTTCCCCTAGGTGAACGGTCATTCTCAGTTGCAATTACAGTTACACTCAGATTCACAGGCTTGTCAATATTCACATTTTCTGCTGTCTTTTCTACCCTGTCCTCCAATTTTAAATCAAAGCATTTGAGAACTTATTTTTCCTTACGCACATTAGTTAAACTTGTATTTACATTTTTATCTTCGAGCAACAGCGTTCTTTGGCATCATTACTATAAATATCATCATCTGCTTCTACTTTTATGATAAGGTAGCACAGCTCATAGATTCCTCAACTTGCTACATCCCTCGTCTATCTGCACCTCCTCTAAATTTTTCAATACTAAATCTACTTCCTTTTAGCCTTCAGATCCCCGTTATTGCCATAAATGTAAGCGTTTTCTTCATCTTCGTTATCATTTGTTACAAATAAGTTAATTGACTCTTCCGTATATTCTGTAATGTTTTCTTTATCGAGCTTATCCTACCTTTCTAATATGTCCAAAACATTGTCACTTACAAAATGAGAACGATTGAACAAATTACCACTAATGGTAGCTGCTACGGAAACATCATTCCTATTGTATGTTAGTGTGAGTTGATACACTGATTTGGTCTATTTGTCTGTTACTATCGGTATTATTGGCTCTACCTGTTTCCTCAAAAATGGGAATTACTATTACTCATGCAGCATTGTGATAACCATTCGTCTTAACTGTACATTCTGTTCACGTTTGTGTAAGTCAAAAATCAGGAAACGTGGTTGCCGTCAACCTAATCTTCGGTTACCCCTGTTACGATAGTTACACTTAGTATTTCAGAGTTTAATCTCCTAACATCCATGTTTCCTCATCGTTTCAGTTTGTTGTTTTCAATTTTGTCAGAGTGCCTACTATTGTTACGCATTTGTTCCTCATTATCAGCCAGTTCAAGATATCTAGTTAAACAGTCGACATGAGCCCGAGGTGCGGAAATGATCCTTTGTTGCCTATACCAAGGCAATTTAACTTCTAACCAGTTTATTATCATTTTCGGTTTTATCTTTTCCGTCAAATGTGCCAGAGCGAAACCGAATTCCTGGAAATTCTTTAACAGAATCACAAGTAGTAGTGTACTTTTTACCGTTCCAAAATTCACTTAATTCAAACTTATGTTTGTTATGGGACCAGTACTCAGCCAGGAAAGCAGCTCCCAGCTCTCAGAAGTGTTCAACAACGTAACCTTTTAGCTGACCAATGCAAATCATCCCCTGACAAGTGACATTCACTGCAAGAAAATTTCTCCCGCTTAGACAGTCCATTCGGCAACACGTCATGAAACTCTATACAGAATTCTAATGTGGGTGTTTGCTTGTCTTGATCAGAACGAAAAATTGGCCGACATCCAACAAAAGTGACGTCAACAGAAGGATCGTGCTGCATAACAGTGTTACACAAACCACCAGACGCAACCCTGCTTTGCGTATTAGCAATGCTAGTGTTGAAACCCACTACTTGGATTTCTACTTTTTCAATAACCTTTTTGTCGAGTTGTTAACATATTCTGAAAGAGTCAGTTTCTTTTTATTTCTGTTTGACGGAAATTCCTATTTACTTCTGCAACCTGTTTAGAACAAAGTTCGAATTCCTTACTTACCTTTCCGTTAACCTCTATTCTAAACGTTCTTTATCTTATTTGCATTGCTCACCAATTTCCGTTTCGAAAATGTTCTCAGTGTTGGTAAACGTTGCCCTACTTTCATTTTCCAGTCATGATGACTGGAAAAAATTTCATAATTTAATCCTTCCAGTTCTAAATTTATTTCCTCCTTCATTCCTTTTTAATTGATACAAATTTATGTTCTGAACTATTGTTTAATTCCCTATTGCTGGGCTCTGTTTTATTTTGCAATTCATTAATACTGAATTACCGTCAGCAGTTCATTATTACGTGATTTTAGCTAAGCTTCGATAATTGGTTAGAAGTAATTACAAGCTACTTTCAGCACTCTTCACTCATTTATTTGAAATGGATGAGCAATGCCAGCGGTTGCCGGGATGGGAAAAACCCACCGGTTAACACTGGTACCGGTATTTTAGTTAATGAATAACCGGTTTTCGTTTGGTCTCAGTTATAACAGGTTTTTCCCACATTTTTCTAATGACTGGGCCCATTATTTGCTTATCAGAAGAGGTACAGTTTTTAGTTTTTGAATAAACGCTTTTTTGGAAACAATTAACGTCTATTCGTCAAATTTCCGTTGCTTTGAACTACTGGGGTGTTAAGGACATTGGGAAAGCACTCCGTCGCCAGGCCACAAGTGGCCCATAGGGACCATCCGACCGCCGTGTCATTCTCAGCTGAGGATGCGGACAGGAGGGGCGTGTGGTCAGCACACCGCTTCCCCTGTTATTATGATGGTTTCCTGTGACCGGAGCCGCTACTATTCGGTCGAGTAACTCCTCAATTGGCATCACAGCGCATGGCGGCCCGGATGGTCACCCATCCAAGTGCCGGCTACGCCCGACAGCACTTCAGTGATCTGACGGAAACCGGTGTATCTACGGGCGGCAAGGCCGTTGCCTTGACATAGGGAAAAGTCAGCACCATTTTAACAACGATACTGCAGATAGAAACCAGTAACAAACACATGACTTAAGAATAGGTACAGCACTGCAGACACAGTGATCTGCTTTTTATGTAAGTCTTAAGGCTTTCATGGCCATTGTCACTGGAGTTAAAATCTGCTTGGTTATTAGGTCGCGTCATGTTTCTTCTAAAATTATCGACGTTTCGTCCCTTCTGCTGGGATCTTCCTCAGGATCTTCTGCTAGAACACTGTCAGAGACAAGTTTCGCGTCCTTTTATAAAGGGGGAGATTTCATGCGTGCTGGAGAAGTGATAATATTGGTTAAAATTCATCTGGCTACCATTGGTAGGCCATAGTCATAAGGTAATATTCCCGCTCTTATTCAGAAGAAGGGGCGTTGTTATCTAATCTCCTGTGGATGCCATTGGCGGCCCATCGTCATTGGATAGAAAGACACTATCCCACACATACGTCTCTCACAGTGATCTGGCACTAGTGGACACCAGAAGATCCTGGAAGATCCCAGCGGAGCGGTCGAAACGTCGATCACTTTAGAAGGTACGTGACGCGGCCTAATAACCCAGATGATTTTTACTTCTATGATCTGCTTGTTTTTCCTTGTCGCATTATCTTTCGGACAGTACTCGATTACGTGCAGTGTGCAGCTCCGCCCCCACCTGGCCTGTACGGTAGCTTTTCGTTGTCACCTCAGACACCGGCCGTGTTGCAGAATGGTACCATTGCCAGTTTCGAAATATTTTACAAAGTGCGGTAGTAACGAAGCACAGTGCTCCATTGCTTTCTAGGATAAAAAGCAGGAGGAGACGCTACAAACTTTCGACGCCAAATAATGAGAAAAGTCCGCAATGTCCCTTGGAAGAGAAGGTTCGTTTAATTGAGGTATCTATGAATTTGCTGACGTGCTATGAACTTGGGATAATAACTGAATCCTTTGCTCTGTGGTTGTTCCGGGGTGAAACATTAATACCATCCACAAGTGACGATGCAAGGCATCAACTGACGATCTTTCACTCTCGCTGTAGTCCTCAGCCTCGCCACCTTTGCTGGAGACAATGAAACCGATTTCTGCCGCAGCTTCAACCCCATGTTGGTGGTCGTCTCCTTCTTCAACTTAATCGGAGGTTTTCAATATTTATTCGAAATCTATGTTTATTACTGGAAGTAATGGCAATAAAAGAACCGATCTGTTGTAACAGTCACATAAAACTGGAGACAAGAGTAACTGGCGATAACTACCATTACTGGTTCGTAGTACCACACACTACCGCGCAATGGTGCACCGGCTCCCAAAACAATTAGCACTGGGGGAGACCACGGCGTGAATCGCCTTGTTCTCTCTCGTCGCGTTCATCGTCGTCGAGGTAGCACTCACTGCATGGGCTTTAAGCTTGAGAACAAATCATTACAGTGTTCTTACTGTTTCTTTCATTGCACCATTCCTCTGTTCGTTTCAGTGTTCTACTTGTTTTTTCACTATTCAATTTTCTGAATCCATCTGCACCATATGTGCGACTGTGAGTTAAAACATTTGTCAGTACTTCGTGAGGTATTGTTTGTTTTTAGTGCAGTTTTTATGCGTATGTGCGGTTTTAAATGCCACTGCCGTTCAGAAGAGCCTGAAAATTATTTGCGCAGACGGCCAGACTGTTATTGAGAAACTTTCTGTGCTTAATCTCCAGCCACAAATCAGGAGTCCACCTCGTCAAAATGGAATAAAATGTTCTCTCTATTTATGATAAAAAGGTTTCGGGAACTACGGTAATAAATGAGAATTTACTGTTGTAGCAAGGCAGAAAGTTCAAGCAAAAACGCACATATTTATACATTTGAATTGGGGTAATACTTTCCTGGCGTAATCAGCACACGATTCAATTAAGAGACGACATCTACTTGAATTTCCAAGTATTACGAATTATGATACTACCTGTTAATTAAGTAAATGATATTTGCTGGCCTTGAAAGTGCTACATCACTATGGGTGACACATGAAATAAAAACGGTGAAACTAAAACGAAGGATTTTCTGTAAACTTTCAGTCCACATAAGTTCACCACTACATATTTGTACAGAAATGCCAGATAAGTAATTCGATACATTAACAATCAGGTCATTCGTCTACGAGGCTTATCTTATTGGATCACAGATAGAAGTGCGGCCTTACACGATATTAGACAGATGTATCAGATTCTTTAGCTCTTCCGTGTATTTATAGAATTCGTGTTTGTCTTTTTCATCCACTTTTATTACAAAGCTGTGAAGAACGATGGAAGTGAATGCGTAGTATCGTTAGAGCTGAAGTGAAATGTGGTTTCGTTTTTCAGATTATGTTGCTTGGCACTGCAGCAGCGTTGGTGTGAAAAAGAGAAGGCTGAAGGTGATAGGGAAGCATTTACAGACCAGGTCAAATTTACACATCGGCAAGGAGTACAAAAGATTCTCCACCCTTGTAGTACAACACCGCCATCAGTTCGGTAATAAGTCGGTGGTGTAAGACGTCGTGGCCCGCTGACCTTCATTGCTTACATATGCCGCCCTCACAAGTTAATGTTGTGTGAATTCACGTAAACGATATGCAGATAACAAGTAAGCGCTTCATGGTTGAAATACACGAGGCTGGCGTACACACACACACACACACACATTCCAGACACGACGGTCGCAGGAGCTTTTACTTCGAGAGAGGCAACCGCACGCCAGGAGGCCGGTCCCAACCTATCTATGTAGGTCGGTGACCGCCTGTAGAGCAGACAGCGTTTGCCCGAGTGAAAGGATGACCCCGTGTTCGGATTAAAAGCAAATTCCGCTACATTGTGTGGGGACGCCCGGCCTATACATTCTTTACAAATATAGCACACAGAGATTTTCACAGGGAGACAGCAAACGCCAAACGCCGATGCTACAGATATCCGGATTGGTCGCCTTAAACGAAACGTCATTCTCCGGTTTTGGAAGAGCAATGCTCACTGGCAGACGATATTCCTGACGCCTTGGGATGAAGGAATAATGGAAGACACCGAAAGATATGCCCCTACACGTCTGGCGTGGAGAGGGGCCGTTCCGTTATCACTCTTGGAGCAAGAACACATAGCGAGAGCGTGTGCGCTCGTACGTGTACTCAAAGACCACTTCACTGGGAGAGCACCTCTGGCAAGAGCAAATCGGAGTGCGACTCCGTGTTGAGTCCTTACGATTAAGAATTGTTCACTGCGTTGGCTGCCACACTTATTGTGCGGTGTGACCAGACAGAGTCATAGTTTAACGCCTGCGAGCGAATTTTTGAGTGGCATCGCGGTGGACTGGCTATCTGACCGGTGTACCACGCCAATAGTCAGAGTAGGGGCGAATAGGAGTCCTTGACTTCATCAAGATGGAGGGAGAGTTTGATTGGTGAAGGTCAATCCAGTTAGAACGAGAGTTATCTTATTTGTCAGCAGCGAGCGGCGCAGACAGCAGTCGTCGCAGCTTACGGTATTGTGCGCTACAGCTCTTGCAAGCCCCATATTTCCTCCAAAACAGTACATTTCACTGCATTTCACATGCAAAAGCCTCGACCGTACCTAGCAACATTCTAAAGGATAATTATTCAAGTTGAGTAGGTGCGGCTCTCAGCCATTCTGCCAAGTCAATAACAATCTTAAACTTTGTATAGAAATTTCATTAGCGAATCAAATGGTTCAAATGGCTCTGAGCACTGTGGGACTTAACTTCTGATGTCATCAGTCCCCTTAAACTTAGAACTACTTAAACCTAAATAACCTAAGGACACCACACACATCCATGCCCGAGGCAGGATTCGAACCTGCGACCGTAGCGGTCTCGCGGTTCCAGACTGTAGCGCCTAGAACCGCTCAGCCACCCTGGCCGGCCATTAGCGAATCCTATCCTTGAGAGGTTAACTTCACATTCCGAAAAGAACTTGTTCAGTTCATAACTAAAAGTGCTATTGTGATTTCTCAGTATTTTTGCAGAATAAATAATACTTTTAGTTAATTTCATGTTTTTCTCACACTAACAAACACTATTACAGTACTCAAGTATTCCACTAGTTACGTAAGAAATTTTGTGAATTTTTGTGTCATTTCCTTACAGCGGACGACTCCTTAAGATATTTATTGCTGAACGTATTCCTGGCTTTTTTCTTTAGCACGTTAGGAGCGTCTGTCTGACTTCTGTAGTAGTGTGGGGGCGGAAATGGCATCTTTCAGGAGCCACTGGGTAAATGGTACATCTCAGATTAATCCGTTGTTCAGGATGGCGGAATAGCACCCTCACACTCACAGCAGTTACGCGACCGGCCTTTTGCATCAACTACATCGTCCGGCTATACCGCAGTATTGCCAAGTGTTTCAGCTACAATTATCAGAGCGTTGACGAAAAAATGTCCAAATTTGTGTGAAATCTTATGCAACTTAACTGTTAAGATCATCAGTTGCTAAGCTGACACACTACTTAACCTAAGTTATCCTAAAGACAAACACACCCATACCCGAGGGAGGACTCGAACCTTCGCCGGGACCAGCCGGAATGTTGACGATTGTACTATTGTGAGCACATGTTGCCGTATAACGTCACCCGTGTAAACGCGCCGTAATTCCTCTGCGGGCAGCTGGCAGATGTCTCGTAAGCTGACTGGAGTTAGGCAACCGGGCAGCGCCTGCAGACTTCCGCCGTTCTCATCGGAGACTGCACTCTAGGGGGCAGCAAGTGCCTCTCGGATGCCCGCATGCACAGACTGCGGCGGCCGTTTGGACGTGGAATCACCGGCCTCGCAAACTTTACGGGCCACTAGGCTGCCCGGGCAGGCGGGGACAGCTGCGGGTGGCCTCAGAGGGATCGTGAACACCAGCCGCCCGCCTGGTCAGCTGCCCACACCTACCGCCACCTCCTGAATATCACCTGCTGCTGGGAAAGCACCTCTCGCATAACAGTAGCGGTGAAAGTTTGCACCTATAGGTGGCTGGCCATTGTCTCCTTGCCACTTTCAAACTGTCGTACTCAACCGGTCACAGAGCGACCCAGAGTACCGTCACCGGATTTTCGAAATCAAAACATTGTACACAAATTAAAAGTTGAAATGAATAACATTTTGTGTACACTTTTGTTAATACCATGTCTATACAGGGTGGTACATTGATCGTGACCGGGCCAAATATCTCACGAAATAAGCATCGAACGAAAGAACTACAAAGAACGAAACTTGTCGGTCTTGAAGGGGGAAACCAGATGGCGCTAAGGTTGGCCCGCTAGATGGTGCTGCCATAGGACAAACGGATATCAACTGCGTTTTTGGAAATAGGAACCCCCATTTTCATTACATATTCGTGTAGTACGCACAGAAATACGAATGTTTTACTTGGACCACATTTTTCGCTTTATGATAGATGGCACTGTAATAGTCACAAACATATGGCTCACAATTTTAGACCAACAGTTGGTAACAGGTAGGTTTTGAAATTAAAATACAGAACGTAGGTACGTTTGAACGTTTTATTTCGCTTGTTCCAGTGTCATACATGTACCTTTGTGAACTTATCATTTCTGAGAACGCATGCTGTTACAGCTTGATTACCTGTAAATACCACATTAATGCAATAAATGTTCAAAATGATGTCCGTCAACCTCAATGCATTTGGCAATACGAGTAACGATATTCCTCTCAACAGCGAGTAGTTCGCCTTCCGTAATGTTCGCTCATTCATTGACAATGGGCTGACGAATGTTGTCAGGAGTTGTCGGTGAATCACTATAGCAAATATCCTTCAACTTTCCCCACAGAAAGAAATCCGGCGACGTCAGATCCGGTGAACGTGCGGGCCGTGGTATGGTGCTTCGACGACCAATCCATCTGTCATGAAATACGCTATTCAATACCGTTTCAACCTCATACGAGCTGTGTGCCTGACATCCGTCACGTTGGAAGTACATCGCCATTCTGCCATGCAGTGAAACATCTTGTAGTGACATCGGTAGAACATTACGTAGGAAATCAGCATACATTGCACCATTTAGATTGCCATCGATAAAATAGGGGCCAATTACCCTTCATCCCATAATGGCGCATTCTGCATTAACCCGCCAAGGTCGCTGATGTTCCATTTCTCGCAGCCATCGTGGATTTTCCATTGCCCGATAGTGCACATTATGCCGGTTTACGTTACCGCTGTTGGTGAATGAAAATTCGTCGCTAAATAGCCCAGTGGCAGAACTGTACACGACGTTCAAAGTCGTCGCCATGCAATTCCTGGTGCATAGAAATATGGTACTGGTGCAATTGAAGCTGATGTAGCATTTCACCACCGACGTTTTTGAGAGTCCCGATTCTCAAGCAGTTTGTCTGCTACTGACGTGCGGATTAGCCGCGACAGCAGCTAAAACACCTACTTGGGCATCATCATTTGTTGCAGCTCGTGGTTGACGTTTCGCATGTGGCTGAACACTTCCTGTCTCCTTAAATAACGTAACTATCCGGCGAACGGTCCGGACACTTGGATGATGTCGTCCAGGATACCGAGCAGCATACATAGCACACACCCGTTGTGCATGTTTACCACATTAACCATACATCAACACGATATCGACCTTTTACGCAATTGGTAAAGGGTCCATTTTAACACGGGTAATGTACAGGGTGTTTCAAAAATGACCGGTATATTTGAAACGGCAATACAAACTAAACGAGCAGCGACAGAAACACACCGTTTGTTGCAATATGCTTGAGACAACAGTACATTTTGAGGCAGACAAACTTTCGAAATTACAGTAGTTACAATTGTCAACAACAGATGGTGCTGCGGTCTGGGAAACTCTATAGTACGATATTTTCCACATATCCACCATGCGTAGCAATAATATGGCGTAGTCTCTGAATGAAATTACCCGAAACCTTTGACAACGTGTCTGGCGGAATGGCTTCAAATGCAGATGAGATGTACTGCTTCAGCTGTTCAATTGTTTCTGGATTCTGGCGGTACACCTGGTCTTTCAAGTGTCCCCACAGAAAGAAGTCACAGGGGTTCATGTATGGCGAATAGGGAGGCCAATCTACGCCGCCTCGTGTATGTTTCGGATAGCCCAAAGCAATCACACGATCATCGAAATATTCATTCAGGAAATTATAGACGTCGGCCGTGCGATGTGGCCGGGCACCATCTTGCATAAACCACGAGGTGTTCGCAGTGTCGTCTAAGGCAGTTTGTACCACCACAAATTGACGAAGAATGTCCAGATAGCGTAATGCAGTAATCGTTTCGGATCTGAAAAATGGGCCAATGATTCCTTTGGAAGAAATGGCGGCCCAGACCAGTACTTTTTGAGGATGCAGGGACGATGGGACTGCAACATGGGGCTTTTCGGTTCGCCATATGCGCCAGTTCTGTTTATTGACGAAGCCGTCCAGGTAAAAATAAGCTTCGTCAGTAAACCAAATGCTGCCCACATGCATATCGCCGTCGTCAATCCTGTGCACTATATCGTTAGCGAATGTCTCTCGTGCAGCAATGGTAGCGGCGCTGAGGGTTTGCCGCGTTTGAATTTTGTATGGATAGAGGTGTAAACTCTGGCGCATGAGACGATACGTGGATGTTGGCGTCATTTGAACCGCAGCTGCAACACGGCGAACGGAAAACCGAGGCCGCTGTTGGATCACCTGCTGCACTAGCTGCGCGTTGCCCTCTGTGGTTGCCGTACGCGGTCGCCCTACCTTTCCAGCACGTTCATCCGTCACGTTCCCAGCCCGTTGAAAATTTTCAAACAGATCCTTTATTGTATCGCTTTTCGGTCCTTTGGTTACATTAAATCTCCGTTGAAAACTTCGTCTTGTTGCAACAACACTGTGTTCTAGGCGGTGGAATTCCAACACCAGTAAAATCCTCTGCTCTAAGGAATAAACCATGTTGTCTACAGCACACTTGCACGTTGTGAACAGCACACGCTTACAGCAGAAAGACGACGTACAGAATGGCGCACCCACAGACTGCGTTGTCTTCTATATCTTTCACATCACTTGCAGCGCCATCTGTTGGTGAAAATGGTAACTACTGTAATTTCGAAAGTTAGTCCGCCTGAAAATGTACTGTTGTCCCAAGCATATTGCAAGAAACGGTGTATTTCTATCGCTGCTCGTTTAGTTTTTATTGCCGTTTCAAATATACCGGTCATTTTTGAAACACCCTGTATCACGAAGTAAATACCGTCCGCACTGACGGAATGTTACGCGATACGACGTACTTATAGTTTGTGACGATTACAGCGCCATCTATCACAAAGCGATAAAAGTGGTGCAACTAAAACATTCATATTTCTGTACGTACTACTCGAATAAAAAATAAAAAATGCGGGTTCCTACTTTAAAAAAAAAAAAAGTTGATATCCGTTTGACCTACGGCAGCGCCATCTAGCGGGCCAACCATAGCGCCATGTGGTTTGACCTTTCAAGTTAGACAAGTTTTGTTCTTTGTAGTTTTTTCGTTTGATGCATTTTCCGTGAGATATTTGGCCCGGTCACGATCAATGGTCCACCCTGTATATTAGGTCTGGTTTATGCTACAACTACATAGTTCATCGTATCATTTTGTTAAAAGTCGCACTAAAGAATACATCAAATAACATTCCATAAATAATCGGGTAAATACTTTCTTGTCTTCCGAAATTACGGACATCACGCAGATCCTGCAGCTGTAAAGCACTGCTATCTGCAGCAGCGGGACATTAAGCACAAACAGCACCGATGAGTGAGAATGTGTACGGGACAGGAATTCGAACCAGGAATCTCCTGTTCGCTAGGCAGGTGCGGTAACCACAGCGCCATCCGTGACACAGCGTTATCGCAACTGCAGTGACTGCCTCGGTACGCCTCCTGCTGCAGTCTCTAAGTAGCTTACAGGAGTACAATGGACAGGAACTGGGGTTGGATGGCGCTCTATGGGCGTGTGGATCGGCAGTGAGGCGCACCGGGATAGTCAGTGCAGTTGCGATACCGCTGCGTTCCCTGTGACACGGCGGTTACCGCACCTGTCCAGTACCCAGGAGGTCACGGGTTCGAATCCCTGTCCGGTACAAATTTTCATTCATCGCCGCTGAGCCCGTTTACTGTTCCTCTGCAGCTGATAGCAGTGATGCCCATTCTCATATTTTATTGTTGTGACATGCAAACACAATAGATCACTTCAATATAATGAAGTCATTAATGAGGGCAGAAAATGATTACTACTTACACATGTTACTTACTTTTCACTCTCAACTGGACCGAAAATTTTGTCGTGTGTAGCTCTCTAAAAATTATTTTTTTGGTTCAATTTTGCTGAAGATTGTAGGTCATTGATCAGTTTTATATTTTCAAACGGAAATTTTTAAACGTCAGCACATGAAGTATCCTGAAAATGAACCTTAATTATAATAATTTCTTTGTTTGTGAGGCGCTCAACATCGCGGCCATCAGCGGCCGCACAAGTTCCAATCATTCCATTTACAGTATCGCCACTACCCTAATGATGATGATATGGTGAAGACAACACAAACACCCAGTCCCCAGACGGAGAAAATCTCGGACCCGGCCGAGAACTGAACCCAGGACCCCGTGATCCAGAAGCACCGACGCTACGCACTTAACCACGACCTGCGCACATTTCTTGATTGAGAACACCCTTTCTGCCATTAGAGTTAGTACCACGCAAAGCTAGCACAAACGCAGTAATGAACTGCAAATTCCTGCAGCAGTATCCTCGAGATACATGGAAACTGGATATGACTACATTTGTTCTTCGTTTAGGTTATGCTACATCATCATCATAATTTAAGACTGATTATGCCTTTCAGCGTTCAGTCTGGAGCATAGCCGCCTTATAAAATTCCTCCATGATCCCCTATTCAGTGCTAACATTGGTGCCTCTTCTGATGTTAAACCTATTACTTCAAAATCATTCTTAACCGAATCCAGGTATCTTCTCCTTGGTCTACCCCGACTCCTCCTACCCTCTACTGCTGAACCCTTGAGTGTCTTGGGTAACCTTGCTTCTCCCATGCGCGTCACATGATCCCAACATCTAAGCCTGTTCGCCCTGACTGCTACATCTATAGAGTTCATTCCCAGTTTTTCTTTGATTTCCTCATTGTGCACACCCTCCTGCCATTGTTCCCATCTACTAGTACCTGCAGTCATCCTAGCTACTCTCATATCCGTAACCTCAACCTTATTGATAAGGTAACCTGAATCCACCCAGTTTTCGCTCCCATACAACAACGTTAGTCGAAAGATTGAACGGTGCACAGGTAACTTAGTCTTGGTACTGACTTCCTTCTTGCAGGAGAGAGTAGATCGTAGCTGAGCGCTCACTGCATTAGCTTTGCTACACCTTGCTACACCTTGCTTCCAGTTCTTTCACTATGTTGCCATCCTGTGAGAATATGAATCCTAAGTACTTTAAACCGTCCACCTGTTCTAACTTTGTTCCTCCTATTTGGCACTCAGTCCGTTTATATCTCTCTCCCACTGACATTACTTTCGTTCTGGAGATGCTTATCTTCGTACCATAGTCCTTACATTTCTGATCTGACTCTGAAATATTACTTTGCAAACTTTCAATCGAATCTGCCATCACAACTATGTCATCCGCATATGCCAGACGGCTTATTTTGTGTTCACATATCTTAATCTCACCCAGCCAGACTATTGTTTTCAACATATGATACATAAATAATATGAACAACAGTGGAGACAGGTTGCAGCGTTGTCTTACCCCTGAAACTACTTTGAACCATGAACTCAATTGACCGTCAACTCTAACTGCTGCCTGACTATCTATGTAAAGACCTTTTTGCTTGCAAACGTTTGCCTCCTATTCCATAGTGTCGTAGAACAGACAATAACTTCCTACTAGGAACCCGGTAATATGCCTTTTCTATATCTATAAAGCATAGATACAATCCCCTGTTCTACTCATAACACTTCTCCATTATGCTACATGTAACTTAAAAACACGCTGTTTCAAGTTATAAGGGTTGGTTAGTGAAAAACGGGACAATGTACCTCGCTTATGAACTTTGTCGCAACTACGGGACACTTGATTTAATTAAGGAACGGCCCTGTAAGCTACGGGACATCTGGTCACCCTAACCTACAATTGAAATCTGATCCAAACCATGGTGGTACCTTGTATTTTTCTCATATACAAATTATTATGCACTGAAAAGATCCTCATCTGCCTAATGCCTACATTAAAAAGATACCTGTATCTCTTGAAGTAAGGCGGTCGTGGGAGGAAATTGTTTTATCTGCTTATCTGTGTGTGTATCTTTTCGAAAGCAGACAATTTAACAACCTGGGACTGAAGTACGATTATAACGTTTTGTGCAATTAATGTCACGTGTTGCCATGCACTATATTCTCATTTTTGCCACGTTGTCGTGGTTAATTTTATTTAGTGGGTAGTGGGCGCATTTTCTAAGAGGACAATTAGCAGCTTTCTTACTGAGAGGGTGCTCTTGCAGCGTTTTACTGGGACCTTTTGTCTGGAGGAAGCGATCAGTGACGAGAGGGCGAAGGACCCGTGGATGCTCGACAGTTTTCACATAAGTAAGTCTGCGTCTGCTTCGGGCTTTTATTGGCAGAGCCGGCGCCTCGCCTAGCCATGAGTGGAAGGGACTGCATCATTACGGCTAGCCCCAGAGATTAGATGAACATCATACTTTTGCCTCTTCTGTTTGGTCATCGTAGTATGAGGCACCATCCAAACATAATCTGGTGTATCCAATTGAATTGAGTCACCTCACCAGGATGAAGAGGCCGGCCGATCGATGGGAGACTGATCCTCCCAATTACCAACCAATTGTTACTTAAAAAGCCTCCTGCGAGCCAAGAATGGAAAATTTCCTCGGCGTTAAGGTGTTTTTCATGACATAAGCGATATTCTAGAACGTCAGATTGGCGACAACAGCGAGATGTACCCTCCCATACAGCATTCTGGAAATTGTTCAGTGTTGTCGAATTTTGCCTGTGCTTGACGGTCGTTCGGGATGCGCATGCGCAGCCGAACCACACTTGGCGACTCCTCAAGCGTAATCTGCGACGAGGTTGGCTGAAATCTAGAGGCGCTGACCTCTAGGCAACTTGGAAGACATCTGATTGCTACCTGGGGCAGAGCACTTATGGTGCGTTTACAAGGGCGATATTTTACGGCAACCTGTGGCCACAATAGTGTACCCGTCACCACTGCTGCAATATGGTTGCAAAATACTGCAATATTGCGATATTACTGATCAGTATAGTTGACGGAGTGGGCTGTTTCACGTAGTTGCCAAAGTGTTGCCGAAATGTTGCCTGTGGTGCACTACAGGGGCGGAGAATGTTTCGTATATGACCTGACATTATCTACATGTGTCCTTCGTCTCTAAATGTTTCCAGATGAACCTTTTTTCTTTCTTTAAATTCCAACGCCGCTGCAGTGCCAAGTAACATTATATCAGAAAAGAAAAATACACATCGTTTCGAAAGATAGTGCACATTCAAAATGTTCAAATGTGTATGAAATCTGCTAAGTTCTTCAGTCCCTAAGCTTACACACTACTTAACCTAAATTATCCTAAGGACAAACACACACACCCGTGGCCGAGGGAGGACTCGAACCTACACCGGGACCAGCGCCCTAGACCGCTCGGCTAATCCCGAGCGGCCTGCACATTCGATTTCTTGGTAGTCTACAGATAACAAGAAAAGAGCGAACAAGGCAACAACACAGAACGCAGAGGTAGGAGGTTCATATTCACAGGCCATGTACAGTAGTACGTTCTGTATAAATGAGAAGATTTGAATCCGGTTGGCTCGTGGGTGCAATGTCAACTTCGATATCGCGGTGCAACACCTGCCTGTAAAATGTGCCTGTGTCTCTCGTTGTGACCTATAAATCAAAGATAATTGATGAGCCTGACTTGAGCTGATGTTCAGGCTGCCTCTCAGACGTATGCGCGACCCGTACAGTGAAGTCAGTGACTTTGAACAACGGTGCATTATTGGCGTGAGTGAATGCGATGCATCCGTCTGGGAAACTACTGCTCGTGTGGGAAGAAGTGTTTCGTCAGTGGAATTGGTGTTTGCAGAATGGTTCACGGAAGGCCGTAAGACACGACAAGGTGGGTCAGGTCGCATCACCCAGACAACCGCTGAGTAGATCGACGCCTCTTCCAAATGACATTCCGAGACAGGTATGCACCCCTCTTCGGCTCTGGCGCAACGGTATAACAGTGTACATTCATCGCACACTATCATGTGTGACAGTCCGTCGCTGTTTATTGTAGCATGGGTCACGTGAGCGTCGTCCACGTCTCCGCCTACCTTTGACGAATGTGTAGAAACCTGCTAGACGGCTATAGTGGATGGAGTAACGCCACTGGGGACAGAGATGGCACCAGATAGTATTTACGAACGAATCCAGGTTCTGTTTGAGTAAAAATGGTGGTTGCATTTTGGTTCGCCGCAAACCAGTGACTGCATTCTCACAAGACAAACAGCGCCAACTCAGGATCTTACGGTGTGGGGTCCTGTTTGTTACAACCACAATTCGCAGTCAGTGGACGCCATGAATAAATAACATCCTGCCACCTGTAGCCACGCTGCAAGCTGGAGTGGCCGAGCAGTTCTAGGCGCTCCAGGCTGGAACCGCGCGACCGCTACGGTCGCAGGTTCGAATCCTCCCTCGGGCATGAAGGTGTGTGATGTACTTAGGTTAACTAGGTTTAAGTAGCTCTAAGTTCTAGCGGACTGATGACCACAGCAGTTAAGTCCCGTAGTGCTCAGAGCCATTTGAACCATTTTTTTTGTAGCACGCCATTTCTGCACAACACGCCAGACGCGGTTTTTTAGGATGACAATGCACGACCACATTTTCCTCTTCAAACATGTCTCTTCTTGATGCCATAGAATGTCAGCCTTTTGCCCTGGCCTGTGAGATCGCCAGACTTGTCGTAAATAGAAAAGTCGTGGAATTTGGTGAAACTACGGGTGTAGCACTGTAATCCAACGATCTTTCGAACCAGGTGAATGCAGCAAGGTTGCCTATACAACAGGGCGCCACTTGCGTCTTATGTGCTTCGATGACAACTCGCCTGAAAAAATTATCAGGGTCCACGGTGGACCATGTGCCTATTAGGCAAAAGCAGACATCGATAACTGAGGTGATAGAAATGCTAATCATTTCGACAGAACATACTAATTACAAGTCCTAAGAATATGGAGACCTTGTCTCTAGTCTTCTAGGGTGTTTTTTTTCCTGAAGATGAGAATATGAGTGTGACAGGTCGATATTGTCATAAAGCACATTTGTTTTTTTTGTTTTCCTGTACCGAGATATATAGCCGGTCGGGGTGGCCGAGCGGGTCTAGGCGCTTCAGTCTGGAACCGCGTGACCACTACGGTCGCAGGTTCGAATCCTGTTTCTGGCATGGATGTGTGTGATGTCCTTAGGTTAGTTAGGTTTAAGTAGTTCTACGTCTAGGGGACTGATGACCTCACAAGTTAAGTCCCATAGTGGTCAGAGCCATTTGAACTATTTCTCTAGATATATAAGTTTGGAGATTGCCTAACACACGAACAGACTTCATTCACTGAGTAAAATTATGAGCAGAACTTTTCCGTTTGTTTTTTTGACTCATCAGTACTTGGAGTGGTTTGACGCGGGCCGCCATGGATTCCTCTCCTTTGCCAAACTTTTCATCTCACAGTAGCACTTATAACCTATATCCTCGATTGTTTGCTATTCCAATCTGTCTTCCTCTACAGTTTTTACCCTGTTATTGCTCCTTCTAGTAACATGCAAATTATCCCCTGACGTCTGAACAGATGTGCTATCATCCTGTCCCTGGTTTTTGTCTGCGTTTTCTCTATATTTCTTTCTCCTCCGATTCTGCACAGAACTTCCTCATTCTTTGCTTTATTAGTCCGCCTAATTTTTAACTTTCGTCTGTAGCACCTCATCTCCAATGCTTCGACTCTCATCTGTTCCCGTTTTCCCAGAGATCGTTTCTCACTACCATACAATGATATGCCCAGTAGTATATTATTTGAAATTTGTTCCTCAAATTACGGCCTACGACTGATACCTGTAGACCTCTCTTAATCGTTGCTCCATCCGTGATGGGTTACATTGCTGCCTAGGTAGCAAAATTCCTTAACTTCATCTACTTCCTGATCATCATTCTCGATCTTAATTTTCTCGCTGTTCTCATTTCTGCTAGTTCTCATTACTTTCGTGTTCTTTTTTTTATTTATGCTTCATCCATATTCTGTACTCATCTGACAGTTCATTCCATTCAGCAGACCTCGTAATCCTTCTTCACTTTACCGGGGACAGCAGTGTCATTAGCAAATCTGATCATTGATATCGTTTAACCTTGAATTTTAATTCCACAACAAGTTGGTATATATTAATAGGGGAGGGGGACTCCACCCTTCGACTCTACGACTGTGGAACTCGTGGCCACTTTTACTGAGGTGTCTAAATATCTGTCGAGGTATGGCAGCTCAATCTTTCTCAGAGGCCGAAATCAAAGTAGGTAGAAGTGGTGGGCACTATAGTCTGCAGCGAAGCCCACGTTCCCACTCATCCTAAAGGGCAAGCCAGACTACCTGACAGATGAGATTTAGGTACTTGGTGATACATTCAATGTCTCCGATCAGTACCTATACTGCAAATCGCACAGAATGCTGCAGACAGCGTTCGTATCCTTCCGCATTCACTTTTTCCTTAAGCGCAACTAAGGGACCACGCCCTAACCATGAAAGGCATTACATACCTCATTACTTTATTGTTGGCAGTACACACAGTTACGGGCAGGGCTCTCCAGGAATTCCCCAACACAAGCCTTCTATAGAATAGCGAAGGGACATTGGGTGATATCTATCTCGACATCATTCGCTTCTACCATCCACTGTGCAGTGATGTCGCTCTTTAGATCACCTGAACCTTCAGTTACCGGTAATTACAGCAAGGTGCGACTTGCGAGGAGTTGCTGAGGTCCTCTTTTCAGCTCCATAAGCACAGTCACTGTAAGATTTGGACTGCTGGTAACACAATAGAATTCACGAATGACTTCTTTCGCTGATTTCGTGAAAATTTCTTACAACCAGTGTCCGCAGTGCTTGACAGTTCCCATCCGTTAGTATACGGAGTCCGTCTGCTCTTGATTTATCTGTCGTTGTTGTTTCGTATTCCCAATTCACGATCACATCATGAACCGTCGATTTGAGCAACTTTAGAGGGATGTCCATGATGGATTTGTTGTTCAGGTGACTTTCAATGACTAGTTCACGGTCGAAGGATTTGAGCTCCCCTCGGCAAAGGATACTACTGATACTGCTTGTATAGCGATATTACTCCACTAGTCTTCTTATTCCGTCAGGTCCGCATGTCGTGACATCTAGTAGTCAATTCTGTATTAGACAGACGTGTCCGTAGACTTTTGATCACATTGTATGGTGTGTTGCGTATTGTGTGTTGAACTGGGGACCTAAAAATGACGGATGGGCATCGTGCCACTGTAGCCGTCAGTTGTTCACAACGCCAGAAAAGGCTACAGCAGTCTACCCATTCCCCTGTCGCCCCACATCGAACCCAGGGTTATTGTGCGGTTCGGCCCCTCTGTTTAACCCCCCCTCCCCCCACCCCCGGGACGCCTCGTACCAGAAGTCTGTAACCCCCAAATGTTTATAGGGTAGAGTAATTATGGTGTACACTACTGGCCATCAAATTTGCTTAACCACGAAGATGACGTGCTACAGACGCGAAATTTAACCGACAGGAAGCAGATGCTGTCATATGCAAATGATTAGCTTTTCAGAGCATTCACACAAGGCTGCCGCCGGTGGTGACACCTACAACGTGCTGACATGAGGAATGTTTCCAACCGGTTTCTCATACACAAACGGCAGTTGACCTGCGTTGCCTGGTGACACGTTGTTGTGATGCCTCTTGTAAGGAGGAGAAATGCGTACCATCACGTTTCCGACTTTGATAAAGGTCGGATTGTAGCATATCACGATTGCGGTCGATCGTATCGCGACATTGCTGCTCGCGTTGGTCGAGATCCAATGACTGTTAGCAGAATGTGGAATCGGTGGGTTCAGGAGGGTAATACGGAACGCCATGCTGGATCCCAACGGCCTCGTATCACTAGCAATTGAGATGACAAGCATCTTATCCGCATGATTGTAACGGATCGCGCAGCCATGTCTCGATCCCTGAGTCAACAGATGGGGGCGTTTGCCAGACAATAACCATCTGCACGAACAGTTCGACGACGTTTGCAGCACCATGGACTACGAGCCCGGACACCATGGCTGCGGTTACCCTTGACGCTGCATCACAGACAGCAGCGCCTGTGATGGTGTACTCAACGACGAACCTCGGTGCTCGAATGGCAAAACGTCATTTTTTCGGATGAATCCAGGTTCTGTTTACAGCATCATGATGGTTGCATCCGTGTTTGGCGACATCGCAGTTAACCCACACTGGAAGCGTGTATTCGTCATCGCCACACTGGCGTATCACCCGGCGTGGTGGTATGGGGTGCCATTGGTTACACGTCTCGGTCGTGTCTTGTTTGCACTGACGGCACTTTGAACAGTGAACGTTACATTTCAGATTTGTTACCACCCGTGGCTCTACTCTTCATTCGATGTCTGCTAAATCCTACACTTCAGCACGATAATTAATGACCGAATCTTGCAGGTCTTGTACGGGCCTTTCTGTACACAGGAAGTGTTCGACTGCTGCCCTGGCCAGCACATTCACCAGATCTCTCACCAACTGAAAACGTCGGTTCAATAGTGAGTGAGCAACTGGCTCGGCACTATACGCCGGTCACCACTCTTGATGGATTGTGGTATTGTGTTGAAGCTGCTCGGGCAGCTGTACCTGTACACGCCATCCAAGCTCTGTTTGACTCAATGCCCAGGCGTATCAAGGCCGTTATTATGGACAGAGGTGGTTGTTCTGGGTACTGATTTCTCAGGATCTATGCACCGAAATTGCCTGAAAATGTAATGACATGTCAGTTCTAGTATAATATATTTGTCCAAAGAATAGCCGTTTATCACCTGCATTTCTTCTTGGTGTAGCAATTTTAATGGTAAGTAGTGTATGGAAGACAGTGTTTGCACAGCAATCGCTGCCGTAGTGTAACAGAGGCTGAATAAGGGGAACCAGCCGCAATCACCTAGGTATATGGAAAACCGCCTTAAAGACCATCCGTGGGGTGCCCGCCACCCCAGACCTCAACACTAATGTGAAGGGCGGATACGTGCCGGGGACCGACATGCCCTCCCGCTTGGGTAGCATCGCGTTAGACTGCGCGGCTAACCGGGCGGCTTTAGCTCCCATAGTGCGAGAAATATATTTCGCTGAGGAACGAAATAAGTAGGAGGTGGAGGGAAGCTAAGACGAAATGGCTGCATGAAAAATGCGAAGAAATTGAAAAATAAATGATAGGCAGAAGGATCCTAGTGTTCAATGTATACATCGAACAAGCGATGATGGATATGAAACAAACGTTCAGGAGTGAAATTAAAATTCAAAGTCCTACGATACTCGAATGATATTGCTATCCCGAGTGAAGGTGTAGAAGAATTACATGAACTGCTGAATGGAATGAACTATTACCTGAAGTTAACATTGATCGACATGCAGAAGATGAATTTAAGGAATTCTGCTAACTAGGCAGTAAAATAACCAACGATGGACGGAGCAAGGCGTATACCAAAAGGAGACTAGCAACGACAAAAAGTACATTCCTTGCGAAGAGAAGTCTACTACTACACTCCTGGAAATGGAAAAAAGAACACATTGACACTGGTGTGTCAGACCCACCATACTTGCTCCGGACACTGCGAGAGGGCTGTACAAGCATTGATCACACGCACGGCACAGCGGACACACTGGGAACCGCGGTGTTGGCCGTCGAATGGCGCTAGCTGCGCAGCATTTGTGCACCGCCGCCGTCAGTGTCAGCCAGTTTGCCGTGGCATACGCAGCTCCACCGCAGTCTTTGACACTGGTAGCATGCCGCGACAGCGTGGACGTGAACCGTATGTGCAGTTGACGGACTTTGAGCGAGGGCGTATAGTGGGCATGCGGGAGGCCGGGTGGACGTACCGCCGAATTGCTCAACACGTGGGGCGTGAGGTCTCCACAGAACATCGATGTTGTCGCCAGTGGTCGGCGGAAGGTGCACGTGCCCGTCGACCTAGGACCAGACCGCAGCGACGCACGGATGCACGCCAAGACCGTAGGAATCTACGCAGTGCCGTAGGGGACCGCACCGCCACTTCCCAGCAAATTAGGGACACTGTTGCTCCTGGGGTATCGGCGAGGACCATTCGCAACCGTCCCCATGAAGCTGGGCTACGGTCCCGCACACCGTTAGGCCGTTTTCCGCTCACGCCCCAACATCGTGCAGCCCGCCTCCAGTGGTGTCGCGACGGGCGTGAATGGAGGGACGAATGGAGACGTGTCGTCTTCAGCGATGAGAGTCGCTTCTGCCTTGGTGCCAATGATGGTCGTATGCGTGTTTGGCCCCGTGCAGGTGAGCACCACAATCAGGACTGCATACGACCGAGGCACACAGGGCCAACACCCGGCATCATGGTGTGGGGAGCGATCTCCTACACTGGCCGTACACCTCTAGTGATCGTCGAGGGGACACTGAATAGTGCACGGTACATCCAAACCGTCATCGAACCCATCGTTCTACCATTCCTAGACCGGCAAGGAACTTGCTGTTCCAACAAGACAATGCACGTCCGCATGTATCCCGTGCCACCCAACGTGCTCTAGAAGGTGTAAGTCAACTACCGTGACCAGCAAGATCTCCGGATCTGTCCTCCATTGAGCACGTTTGGGACTGGATGAAGCGGCGTCTCACGCGGTCTGCACGTCCAGCACGAACGCTGGTCCAACTGAGGCGCCAGGTGGAAATGGCATGGCAGGCCGTTCCACAGGACTACATCCAGCATCTCTACGATCGTCTCCATGGGAAAATAGCAGCCTGCATTGCTGCGAAAAATGGGTATACACTGTACTAGTGCCGACATTGTGCATGCTCTGTTGCCTGTGTCTGTGTGCCTGTGGTTCTGTCAGTGTGATCATGTGATGTATCTGACCCCAGGAATGTGTCAATAAAGTTTCCCCTTCCTGGGACAATGAATTCACTGTGTTCTTATTTCAATTTCCAGGAGTGTATCAAACATAGGACTTGAGAAAGAAATTTCTGAGAATGTATGTTAGTGAAACGTGGACTGTGGGAAAACCAGAACAGAAGAGAATCAAAGCATTTGAGATGTGTTGCTACAGACGAATATTGAAAATTGGGTGGACTGATAAGGTAAGGAATTAGGTGGTTCTACGCAGAATCGAGCGGCAAAGGAATATTTGTAAAACACTGACAAGGAGAAAGAATAGGATGAAAGGACATCTGTTGCGACATGAGGGAATGACTTCCATGGTACTACAGGGAGCTGTAGCGGGCAAAAACACTAGAGGAAGACAGAAACTGAAGTACGTTCAGCAAATAGTTGACGACGTAGGATGCAAGTGAGATGAAGAGGTTAGCTCAGGAGAGGACTTTGTGAAGTCGCGAATGAAACCAATCAGTACGCTGATCACCCAATAAAAAATGCGAGAAACACGATTCGTTTAAATTCACTCCACTACAAAGGAATCTAGCTATATTACCGGAAATTGTACCCTTTTCTAGTAGAAATTTGGGGAATTCTTGACGTGAATACTTATTTGCCTATTCCGCTAGGAGTTAATTTTTCCTGTCCTTTCAGCTCTTTTGAGAGGGCGTACCGGAAATATTGGGCACAATGAGTGAATTTAGAAATTATATAGGGAAGTCTACCTTTTCGTCTTCTTTTTTTAAAGAGGATTTAAATACTTTTTCTTCCCCTAGTAACGTATTTTGTGCTCGCTTATTTGTTTTCTGAACTACGTCTAATTTATTTCTAAAATTGTTCACTCAGATAACCACGTGTTATCTGCCACCGCAGCTGAGTGCTCACACGGTTAACTGCCGTGCAGAGGGCCCGGGATCGATTTCCGGACTGTGCACCATGACTGGAGCCGGCCAGAGTGGCCGAGGGGTTCTAGGCGATACAGTCTGGGCCCGCGTGACAACTGCGGTTGCCGGTTCGAATCCTGCCTCGGGCATAGGCGTGTGTGATGTCCTTAGGTTAGTTAGGTTTAAGTAGTTCTAAGTTCTAGGGGACTGATGCCCTCAGACGTTAGGTCCCATAGTTCTCAGAGCCATTTCAACCATTTTGAACCGTGACTGGATGTAGTGACAAGTTGGTGCATAGCCAACACCCAGCTTTATGCGTGATATAGATCAGTAACTTCCGGAAAACCGTCTGAAGAGTAGCCTGAAATGGTTCGAAACTGGTTCATGGAATAAATAAACAACATTTTCAAAAAATTTGTGGTTGCTGTTATATGTATTCACATTAAATAAACAGTCATCTCTAACGGGTAAGCTTAGTCTAACTGGCGGATGATGTTTTTCTGCTTTCGCCGTATAAATCTTCGTTACCGTACATCTCAAAGCATCAGAGAGTTCGGACCTAAGCCTTGGTTACGGTAATACCCTCGTACGAGCACGAACGGTTTGCCCACGCTCAAAATCTCGTATGTTCGACGTAATGCTCTCACAATAGAACATCGTACCGACCACGACTGACATTTGCTACGTATTGAGGGCTTTGCATCAGGTGCCCTTGGTGTCAAATTCAACAGCACAACCAGCAAGCTTTGATAGTATGTGTACTTGTGTTCATAAAAGTATTTCTTCCGGTTTCAAGGGGTTGAAATTCCCATAAGAAAGTAGTTTCCCGATTTTTGAATCGCCCATAGCGTGCTGTGAACATAGCTGAAACAATTAGCCTCATGAAAACCAGGCAGTGGGCTTTTCAGTTCAGGTCCTGATTTATCTTCAGTCTAAATGCTTTCTAATTCTTGCTGTAAATTGTCTGAGAAACTTATTTTAGCAGCTTATAGAGACCTGTGAGAAGTACCGAAATGTACGTACTGATTCTTTACAAAATCCGATGACACTTTGCTTATGCTCTAACGTCTGTTGACGTTTTGGAAGATCTGATTGACTGCCTTTTCCGTAAGTGGATCGATTACGCTTTTTACTTTAGTATATCTACCATCGTCAAAAATTACAAAATCCCCATCTTCTGAAAGTGTAAGTGTAAGGTCATTAATGTCTATCAGAAACAACAGACTGAGCAAAATCAAATTTTGTGGTCACCACGTCTGATTTCTTAGAATTCTGAGAGCCTGTTGTAATGTGACTGACATCATTTGTTGTGTTGGCAGAAGAGCCAGCACCGTGTGACTAGTGGAGGCCGAAATGCACGCGTCTTAGCTCACGTAGGCTGGCGTGAGGAGGGAAGAACGATACTGACGTGAGGTCTGGAACATGACAAGGAAGGAGTATTCAGAAAACGGACGTAATTAGTTTGACACTTAATTTTAATCCATTAATGATTAACGTCGCTCTTGACGTACATGATTCACAATATTATCTGTTCAGAAGACCTACTAACTGAACATGGCGCCTTGCTGGGTCGTAGCAAATGACGTAGCTGAATGCTATGCGAAACTGTCGTCTCTGCAAATGAGAGCGTACGTAGACAGTAAACCATCGCTATCAAAGTCGGCTGTACAACTGGGGCGAGTGCTAGGGAGTCTCTCTAGACTAGACCTGCCGTGTGGCGGCGCTCGGTCTGCAATCACTGATAGTGGCGACACGCGGGTCCGAGGTATACTAACGGACCGCGGCCGATTTAAAGGCTACCACCTAGCAAGTGTGGTGTCTGGCGATGACAGCACATTATTATTTTGTGTTATTGTGTATATGTCTTTGTCTGTCGCACCTTCCATAGTTAGTCCTGTTACCTCTGAGTGTTTTCTGTCTTCCATCCATATTGTGGTGACGTCACAATTCTCAGTCCATTCCCAGATCCTCCTGGTCAATCTATTCTCGGTCTCTCTACAGAAACACCTGATAACCTTCAGTCGTTGTTCCTTCATTTCATCTGGTAATTCATTGGTCCACATGTATTCACCTCTATTCCAGTAACTATAATGTTATCGAAATTTGAAAAGTCAGGTGAAAGAAATTGGAGCATTTGCAATATGTACAGGAGTTAGAGTATTTAATATTGAGTCTGCTAGTTTGGCGTTGAAGAGCAGCTACTATTTCAGACATTAGTGATTACTGTGGCCCGTTTTCTGTGAGCACGAAGCAGTGGGCAATCATCATACCGAACACTCTGGAAGAGCAAATGAAATGGCAAACAAATACAAGTGCACAAAACAAAGATAATAAAAAAGCTGTTGCTTAACAACGGCTGGAGAATTTAAAACAGTTATGAATATTTTTTTACTTTATCTGTATATGTTTCGTTTCGTTTTACCTCGCACCGTGGAGAGGGCGCTAGTAGGGGAAGAACGGGAGGGGAAATGCAAACCATTCTCGAATCGGTAGTCGGCCATTGTGTTCACAGATGACCTGTTGCGGCGCCAGCATGCGTTAAAAAATGCAAATCTGTTAATAATGGCGCGAAATGCTACGAAATGCAACGAAATCGGATGCGGTAGATTACCCCTGATAAATGTGGATCGGTACGTGGGGGATAAATCAGTCAGCTGTGAACTACTTACGAGACCGCAACTAATTGCTGAGTTATTTATAAAACTCAAAATGCGTGGTGCGTTCCGAACATTCTCCCATCTTCTAATGTACTTCCATACGCATTTTGTGGAAGCACTCGAATATGTATCGGTATGCTAATAATTTGGAATGTTATTTGCAACTTATTGAGTTTTTGTTGGATACCAACGTGGCCGACATGTTTACGCTTTGAATGTCGGCTCATATTGTTTTAGATGTGTATTAAGATGTGCGAAAGGCTGCGTACGTACGTTCTTGGTCGAGGTGGTGTACGTCGTCTTTCTGCAGTGGCAACCTTTGAGTTGTCGCACGTCTAGGACGATTCTCGGCATTGTCGTAATGGAAATACAATACGCCTTATACTATTACTACAGTGGCACTCCTCATTTTTCTCTCAATTCGAAGGCATTCGATGTTGGCCGATCATCGGACGTCATCGGAAGGAAACAAAACAACGAAATTACAGGGCGTCGCTAATTAAAATTCTAGTTTCAGAACACTGTAGAAAGAGAATCACTGAACAGAATGATGTCAAATTAGAACAGCATATTACTGACGCAGGGAGAAGCGACTTGGAATGAAACTAATTACATGAAAATTTGACAAACATATGGCGCTGGTGAGCAAGATGTATGAGACAGGCGAAATACCCTCAGACTTAAGAAGAATATTATAATTCCAATCCCAAGGAAAGGAGGTGCTGACAGATGTGAAAATCACCGAACAGTCAGTTTAATTACTCACGGATGCAAAATCTTAACACCAATTCTTTACAGACGAATGGAAAAACTGGTAGAAGCCGACCTCGGGGAAGATCATCTTGGATTCCGTAAAAATATTGGAACACGTGAGGCAATACTGACCCTTCTAATAATCTTAGAAGCTACATTAAGGAAAGGCAAACATACCTTTCTAGCATTTGTAGACTTAGAGAAAGCTTTTGACAATGTTGACTGGAATACTCTCTTTCAAATTCTAAAGGTGGCAGGGGTAAAATACAGGGAACGAAAGGCTATTTACAATTTGTACAGAAACCAGATAGCAGTTGCAAGAGTGGACGGACATGAAACGGAATCACTGGTTGGGAAGGGAGTGAGACAGGGTTGTAGCCTCTCCCCGAAGTTATTCAATCTGTATATTGAGCAAGCAGTGAAGGAAACAAAAGAAAAATTGGGGATGGGTATTAAAATCCATGGGGAAGAAATAAAAACATTGAGGTTCGCCGATGATATTGTAATTCTGTCAGAGACAGCAAAGGACTTGGGAGAGCAGATGAACGGAATGGACAGTGTCTTGAAAGGAGGATATAAGATGAACATCAACAAAAGCAAAACGAGGGTAATGGATTGTAGTCGAATAAAGTCGGGTGATGCTGAGGGAATTAGATTAGGATATGAGACTCTTAATGTCGTAAAGGAGTTTTGCTATTTGGGGAGCAAAATAACTGATGATGGTCGACGTAGAGAGGATATAAAATGTAGACTGGCAATGGCAAGGAAAGCGTTTCTGAAGAAGAGAAATTTGTTGACATCGAGTATAGACTTAAGTGTCAGGAAGTCGTTTCTGAAAGTATTTGTATGGAGTGTAACCATGTATGGAAGTGAAACACCATTCTGTAAGTCAGTCTACGGTCTTTAAGAACACGAGCCCGAATTCGTTCGACGTTTGCATCGGAACTCGGTGTCGACGGGCGTCCCGGGCGAGGGTCGTCGTTCACTTCTTCTCGGCCATCCCGGAACCTTTTTAACCACTCGTTCACGGTTGGTTCCTTCAGAGAATTGTCTCCGTAAACCGGTTGCAAACACTCAAAAATCTCACGGCCATTCTTACCTAGCTTTGCAAGGAACTTGATGTTGACGCGCTGTTCCTCAATCAGAGAGAGCTCCATGCCGACGGCAGGTGAAAAAGGGTAACTGTCAACAAGCTGCCGCACACTCCCACCTTCACGCAGAGTGCTCTGACTCGAACTGAGCGTTGATGGGATTGATTACAGCAGTAGTCCCACCTGGCGTGACTGCAACTTGTAACATAAAGACATTATTCAACTTTTATACGCATTTTCCGGAAAAACCTCATATATGGGGCAGAAACATGAACGCTGAGACGAGAGGATGAAAAAAGGTTAGAAGCATTTGAGATGTCGATATGGAAGAGAATGGAGAGGATAAGCTTGATGGAAAGAGTGAGTAATGAAAGAGTATTGGAAAGGGTTAGTGAGAGATGTCTGCTGAAGGTTGTAAGAGAAAGGAAAAAGACCTGGTTGGGACATTTATTGAGAAGGGAGTGCTTGCTAGTAGATGCTTTGGAACGACTGGTTTGTGGGAAAAGACTCAGAGGAAGAAGAAGATACAAGATGATAGACGACATAAAGGGAAGAGGAACTACTGCAGACCTGAAGAGGTGTGCAGAAGACAGGACAACCTGGAGAACTACCATGTGAAAACCAGCCTTTTGGCAGAACACTGATGATGATGATGCAAATGGGCAATGTAAAGCCACTGAACATTCTATGAACAGACCAAGCCCGTTTAGAAGGTCACGTCAGCGCTTAGAACTGCAGAATGAAGATAACCCGCACGCACTTCAACCAGCACAACTTCGTTCTGGAAATGTGAATTTGTGGTGCGGGTAGGCGGCATCGTTTATCGCAGGGCCGTATTTTCTCTAAAACATGAGCCCCGTAGGTCCTGTTGCCTGTAGACGTTATAACAATCTGCGTACCAAAATCAATCCAACACTTTAACAGACTGGATGATTGGGTGCGATCACTTTTCCGTAACATGGCGCTCCTCCGCACATTGCACAGCCAGGTAAGCGGTTGTTGGAGAGGCATTTTGCAAATGCGGCAAACACTACTGATCATTAAAATTGCTACACCAAAAAGAAATGCAGATGTTAAACTGGTATTCATTGGACAGATATATTATACTAGAACTGACATGTGATTACATTTTCACGCTATTTGGGTGCATAGATCCTGAGAAATCAATACCCAGAACAGCCACCTCTTGCTGTAATAACGTCCTTCATACGCCTGGGCAATGAGTCAAACACAGCTTGAATGGCGTGTACAGGTACAGCTGCCCATGCAGCTTTAACACGAAGACGTTCTGAATTGGTGATAGATCTGGAGAATGTTCTGCCCAGGGCCGCAGTCGAACTTTTTCTGCATCCAGAAAGGCCAGAACAAGACCTGCAACATGCGGTCGTGTATTATCGTGCTAAAATGTGGGGTTTCGCAGGGATCGAATGAAGGGTAGGGCCACGTGTCGTAACACATCTGAAATGTAACGTCCACTCTTCAAAGTGCCGTCAATCTGAACAAGAGGTGACCGAGACCTGTAACCAATGGCACCCCATACCATCGCGCCGGGTGATACGCCATTAAGGCGATGACGAATACACGCTTTGAATGTGCGTTCACCGCGATGTCGCCAAACATGGATGCGACCATCATGATGCTGTAAACAGAACCTGGATTTATCGGAAAAAATGACATTTTGCCATTTGCGCACACAGGTTCGTCGATTGAGTACACCACAGTAGGCGCTCCTGTCTGTGATGCAGCGTCAAGGGTAACCGCAGCTATGGTCTCCTTGCTGCAAACGTCGTCGAACTGTTCGTGCAGATGGTTGTTGTCTTGCAAACGTCCCCATCTGTTGACTCAAGGATCGAGGCGTGGCTGCACGATCCGATACAGCCATGCGGATAAGATACCTGTCAACCCGACTGCTAGTGATACGAGACCATTGGGATCCAGCACGGCGTTCCGTATTACTCACCTGAACCCAACGATTCGATATTCTGCTAACAGTCATTGGATGTCGACCAACGGCAGCAGCAAAGTCGCGATACAATAAACCGCAATCGTGATAGGCTACAATCCGACCTTTATCAAAGTCGGAAACGTGATGGTACGCATTTCTCCTCCTTACACGAGGCATCGCAACAACGTTTCACCAGGCAACGCCGGTAAACTGCTGTTTGTGTATGAGAAATCGGTGGGAAACTTCCCCCGTGTCAGCACGTCGTAGGTGTCGCCAGCGGCACCATCTTGTGTGAATGCTCTGAAAAGCTAATCATTTGCATATCACAGCATCTTCTTCCTGTCGGTTAGTTTTCGGGTCTGTAGCACGTCATCTTCGTGGTTTAGCAGCTATAATGGCCAGTAGTGTAGAATTATCAGCCGCCATATTTTTAGCCGTGTGGAGTGGCCGCTCTGTTTGAGGCGTCATGTCACGGACTGCGCGGCCCCTCCCGCCAGGAGGTTCGAGGCCTCCCTCGAGCATGAGTGTGTGTTTTGTTCTTAGCATAAGTTAGTTTAAGTATTGTGTAAGTCTAGAGGCCGATGGCGTCAGCAGTTTGGTGCCTTAGGAATTCACACACATTTGAGCCATTTCACTATGCCCTGGTCCTCCACATCACCTGATCGTATTCAGTGTGGCTTCTGGCTGAAGGCTTATATGGAACATGTTATGTGCAGAGCTCCTAATAGGAATGTAGCTTAACTGAAAGCACGATTTGCGCAACCCATTTTGAAAAGTACCCCCGAGACACTCCAGTCTATTGTGGATTAATCTGTTTCTCGATTTCAACTTGTGACAGAGAACGGTGGACAGTATACTGACTACGTCTTGCGCCAGCCTCACGAAAATCAGAAACGGCTGCCATTTTCCTTTTTATACGTCTTTTGTCCTCAGGAGGATTAATACCCGAAACCTCCCCCCCCCCCCTCCTAGTACGACCTTCCCTCGGCAGGTAGGCTTAATTGACTGCCAGTGCCCGAACTGTTGACTGTCGAACTTGTGCAGTCATGCGTGTTGAACAGTACAGTTGGTATAATGTGACACTCAAACGATAATTGTTTTACATCTGTCGCTTGTAGTCGACACCATTTACTTTAAGACGCCTACAGCACCTCATGATATTTCCCTTTAAGCCAATAATGTGCTGTTCAAATTTGACGTCATTCTGGGCAGTAAGTCTCTTCCTGCAGCATTTATAAACTGGAACTTTAATTGTGTACAGCTTCACAATAAACGTGCCGATCCGACAACACACGACGACGCCGATCCTAGGTTAGGAGGAGAACTTCTGTAAGGTTTGGAAGGTAGGAGGGTAGGAGACGAGGTGCTGGCAGAAGTAAAGCTGTGAGGACGGGGCGTGAGTCGTGCTTGGGTAGCTCACTTGGTAAAGCACTTGCCCGCGAAAGGCAAATGTCCCGAGGTTCGAGTCTCCATCCGGCACACAGTTCTAATCAACCACAAAGTAAGCGCACATTCCGCTGCAGAGTGAAAATCTCATTCATGCAATGCCTGGTGGTCAGGCTTCATCCACAGTTCATTGAACTGCCACTGAGCCGAAGTATCATTTTAGAATGGGAAGAATTACCCCAAAGTATCATACCATATGACATAGGTGAATGAAAATAAACATAGTAGACAAATTTTCGTGGCGAACGATCACTCACTTCATACACTGTTCGAATAGTAAAACAGCAGCATTAAGACTTTGAACAAGATCCTGAAGATGGGCTTTCCACCACAGCTTACTATCTTTCTGAACACCTAGAAATTTAAACTGTTCAGCTTCTCTGTTATATGCCCATTCTGTGAAATTAAAACGTCAGGTTTTGTTGAATTGTGTATTAGAAACTAAAAAAAAGATTCTTACTGTGATTTATCGTTAGTTTATTGTCCACAAGCCATGAACTTAGGCGATGAGCGGCACTATTTGAAGCAGGACCAATGTTACACACAATCCTTTACTACCAAGCTAGTGTCATCAGCAAACAGAAATATTTTAGAGTTACCAGTAATACTAGAGGGAATACCAATTATATAAATAAGGAACAGGAGCGGCCCCAACACTGATTCTCGGGGCACCCCTCATTTGACTGTACAACGCTGGGACCCAAAACCATAGCCAGTCTCAACATTGTGAATAATTACTTTTTGCTGTCTGTTGCTAGAGGTGTACCAATTGTGAGATACTCCCCGTATTCCGCAATGGTCCAACCTCTGGAGCAATATTTTATGATCAACAAAATCAAATGCCTTAGTTAAATAAAAAATAAGCCTAGATTTCAAACCGTTTTCCTTAACCCATCCAGTACCTCACAGTCAACGTACGTTACTGTGACCATCGCTTATGTTCAACGCGCAATAACCACTCTCAAGTGAGCCGGCCGCGGTGGTCTAGCGGTTCTAGGCGCGCAGTACGGATCCGCGCGACTGCTACGATCGCAGGTTCGAATCCTGCCTCGGGCATGGATGTATGTGATGTCCTTACGTTAGTTAGGTTTAAGTAGTTCTAAGTTCTAGGGGACTGATGACCACAGTAATTAAGTCCCATAGTGCTCAGAGCCATTTGAACCATTTGAACTCTCAAGTGACAATTGGCATCTCTAGCAGTCAAGAGTGTCTAAAGCCCGTTGGAGGGACGCGAAAAAATATTGTAGTGGTTGTTCCGTTGAGGAAAGGAGCGATTTATCTGGCGTCCAAAAGCGTATCACACCATTGCATTCGTGCCAAGGGTGGAACCATTTCCAAAAGGGAAAGTTAGTGAACTGCTCATGTGCCTTCATGGTTAAAGATTAACGTGCATACCAAAATGCCGCTATACAAAGTTAGCACCGAGGAAGCTATAGTACACAACGGGCCACAGATGAAGGGACTGAAAGGTACGGAGACGTGTATGGGCGGATAGCCGTGCAACTGTTGAGCATCTGAGCACCCAGATGAAACAAGGGCTACCAACGGTGTCTCCTCGACAACCATTTAGTGAAAGCAGCCGCGTATGGTCCTCCGCAGCAGGCACCTGGTTCCTGCAACCGTTCTGACTGCTTTACATCGGTGACGAAGGCTTGAATTTGCACGCCAACACCGTAACTGGACGTTCACTAATATGAAACAGGGGGTGTTTCCAGATGCTCTAGTCATTCTGAAATGCACAATGTATCAACCGAGGTACGCATGTATTATGAAGACCAAGTCTACCCAGACATGCAGTTTCTCTTACTCGGCACGTTGGCATCTACCAGCAGGACAATGCAACGTATCCCAAAGCTTTCAGTGTTCGGTGCGTCATTCCAAGACCACCAGGATGAGTTTAACGTACTCCTGTGCCAGATTCCACAGGTGTAAACTGAGGCTAGACCATTGGTGAGGTTGTTAGCACCATGGATCTTCAACCGAGAAACCTAGCGCAGATGGCCACGATACTGGACTCAACATGGCCCCACGTCCCTGTCTGTACATTTCTCAATGACTCTTCTTGCATGTCTGACGTTGCAAAATATGCACTACTTGGTCAGAAGCATCCGGACACCCCAAAAAACATACATTTTTCGTATCAGGTGCATTGTGGTGCTACCTACTGCCAGGTACTCCATATCAGTGACGTCAGAGTATTTGAAATCGTGAGAGAGCAGATTGGAGCGCTCCGCGGAACTCACGTACATCGAATGTGGTCAGGTAAATGTGTGTGACCTGTATCATATGTCAATACGCGGGATTTCCACACTCCTAAACATCCATAGGTCCACTGTTTCCGACGTGATAGTGAAGGGGAAACATGAAGGGATAGGTACAGCACAAAAGCCAACAGGCCGACCTCTTCTGTTCACTGACAGAGACCACCAATAGCTGAAGAGCGTCGTAATGTGTAATAGGCGGACAGCTAGCCAGACCATCACACAGAAATTCCTGACTGCATCAGGATCCACTGCAAGTACTGTGACAGTTATGCGGGAGGTCAGAGAACTTGGATTTCATGGTCGATCGCCTGTTCATAAGCACACATCACGCCAGTAAATGCCAAACGACGCCTCGCTTGGTTAAGGAGCTTAAACATTGGACGAGTGAACAGTGGAGAAACGTGAGAATTGCCGAATCACGGTATGCAATGTGGCGATCCGATGCCAGGGTGTGGGTATGGCGAATTCCTAGTGCCAACAGTAAAATATAGGGGCGGTGGGGGTATGGTGTGGTCGTGTATTTCATAGAGGTTTGTTGCTCCTCTTGTTTTGCGGGACACTATCACAGTATAGGCATACATTGATGTTTTAAGCACCTTGTTACTTTCCATTGTTGAAAATGAATTCTGGTACGGCGTCTTTCAACACGATCGAGCACCTTTTCATAATGCACGGCTTGTGGCAGAGTGGTTACACGACAATAACATTCCTTTAATGGACTGGCCGGCACAGAGTCCTGACCTGACCCCTACAGAACCCCCTTGGGATGTTTTGGAACGCCAACTTTGTGACAGGCCTCATCGATTGACATCGACACCTCTTCTCAGTGCAGCACTCCGTGAAGAATGGGCTGCCATTCCATAAGAAACCTTCCAACACCAGACTGAACGTATGCCTGCGAGAGTGGAAGCTGTCATCAAAGCTAAGGGTAGGCCAACATCATACTGAATTCCAGCATTACCGATGTAGGGTGCCACGAACTTTTAAGTCAATTTCAGCCAGGTGTCCGGATACTTTTGATCACATAGCCTAGGTATTCAGGCTTCTGACAGGTTGTCACATTAACCTGATTGAACACTGTCTTTGATGTTTTCCTCGAGGGAGAAGCTAGGCACATGAGTGAGTGAGATGCTAAGAACTACGAAACACAGCACACTGTGATAACACGCATTTACGGGAAGTGGTACTTGACTGAAACTCGGCCTCATTCAATCCTGGCACCCATGCACACTTTGAAGGGAATAAGGGGACGGAATATTTTCAGGCACACGTTCCAGATCACATGATTAATGTCTTCCCTTCTCGCATCTTTCTACTGGTTGATAGAGTTTCATCCACAGTACCATAGTACGATGAACCCATTCTTCTTCTCAGGCGTTGGTAATACCGTAGTTTCATATTATTTGCAACTCTCTTTTCAATAGTGTCCGTCTCTTGCAAGCGTTGGTGGAACTGTACAAACGCAACTGTCTCCGAGGGTAAAGTTTACTATAAAATAACGTTTAGTATTGCCAGGCCATGTAGGTAGTACATATCGGCCACAGCAGACACTAAATACATCTTTCTAATTCGTTGTGATGGAAGTTTAAAACAGAACAATTGGTAATCAAACGGAACAAAACAAATGCCACGGCCAGCTGTAAACAAGAAAGGGAGTAAAAATGTACATTTGAGGTAAACTGCACAACCAAGTGTCAATGCAAGGAATTCCTAACGAAGAACTATTGGAATGTTTTCTAATGTTTAGATGTCGAGAACAAATCCTTGAAGATTCTAACACATGTTTATATACTCCTTGCATAAGTAAAAGAAAAAAATATAGAAATTCTTCATGAGGCTCGTTTTTCTGCCCTGCATTGTGCGATCAAATCGTGAATCGTTGACTGTCTGCCGCTGAGTTAGTAGTAAAGGGTGGGGAAGGTACCACCGGTGAATACGATTTTAGCGCCATGTATCTACACACACACACACACACACACACACACACACACACACACACACACACACACACACACACACACACACACACTGAGAGAGAGAGAGAGAGAGAGAGAGAGAGAGAGAGAGAGACCTACACACCCACACGTATGCACATACAACCCACACGTGGAGTTTACGTCCAGGAAAACCGGTGCAGCCAATCTGCGGTTTCCAAAGTTCCGGGATTTCCACAAACGCCCAGAGCAACAGCTTTTCCAGCTGCGCTGTGTATTTCGTCTCACAGGCTATGTAAGACACACACACTTAGCACCAACTTGTTACGTATGCGGTAGCATGTAGGTTATGTAACCATTGAATACCTGTACTGTCAGCATTTCAAAAAGCGAGATATTGTACCGTCTGGAAACAGAATGTCAGCCGCTAACCGACGTACCCCGATTTTCTTAAATAATAGAACTTCAGACGTTTGATTACCTTACAGACAACTTAATGAGTTAATTACCTGGCTTTCAGTGTTTGAAACCTTTATGGATGCAGGCGGATAACCCCAAATATGTGGCTTTTCTTCAGATTTTTCTCCCAAAGACCAATGAACGCATTTAAAAAAGGTTTAAAATAATGTTTTAAGTTTGTTGGAAGTTTTTAAGTGCTCTCATTATCAAATATTGAAGGGGTATTGAGTGGTTATATTGAGATACGATTTAAGAAAAGCTTATTTTTCTCGCAACTCAATGTTTCTGATGTTGTATCTCCTGAAGTATGTGTCCTACAGTGATATAATTTTGCAACTACATTTCCAGCCACAAGCAGATATCTACAAAATCTATTACGAATAGAATTAGTGGTAGACAACTAATAAAATGTCACCTCTCATTACTGAGTGAATAATGAACATGTTCTAAGTGATAAACGTTTTGCTTTTATTACTTTGTTCCAAAAATATTAGTGAGGGTTTCCCCCAGACAGCTTTAGAAACTTTTTTCTATTATGTGAGGCAGGGTTGTAGCCTATCCCCGATGTTATTCAATCTGTGTACTGAGCAAGCAGTAAAGGAAACAAAAAAAAATTCTGAGTAGGAATTAAAATCCATGGAGAAGAAATAAAAACTTTGAGATTCGCCGATGACATTGTAATTCTGTCAGAGACAGCAAAGGACCTGGAAGAGCAGCTGGATGGAATGGACAGTGTCTTGAAAGGAGGATATAAGATGAATATCAAGAAAAGCAAAACGAGGATAATGGAATGTAGGCGAATTAAATCGAGTGATGCTGTGGGAATTAGATTAGGAAAAGAGACGCTTAATGTAGTAAATGATTTTTGCTATTTGGGGAGCAAAATAACTGATGATGGTCGAAGTAGAGATGATATAAAATGTTGACCGGCAATGGAAAGGAAAGCGTTTCTGAAGAAGAGATGTTTGTTAACATCGAGTATAGATTTAAGTGTCAGGAAGTCGTTTCTGAAAGTATTCGTTTGGAGTGTAGCCTTGTATGGAAGTGGAACGTGGACGATAAATTGTTTAGACAAGAAGAGAGTAGTAGATTTCGAAGTGCGGTGCTACAGAAGAATTCTGAAGATTACATGGGTAGATCACATAACTAATGAGGAGGTACTGAAAAGAATTGGAGGGAAGAGAAATTTGTGGCACAGTTGACTAGAATAAGGGATCGGTTGGTAGGCCATATACTGAGGCATCACTTGATCACAAATTTAGTATTGGAGGGCAGCATGGCGGGCAAAAATCGTAGAGGGAGACCAAGAGATGAATACACTAAACATATTCAGAAGGATATAGGTTGCACTAGGTACTGGGAGATGAAGAAACTTGCAGAGGATAGAGTAACATGATGAGATGCATCAAACCAGTCTCAGGACTGAAAACAACAACAACAACATGCGTAAAGTTGGTAGGAAGTCGTCAGGTGCTGTCTTTCCATAGTACTGTAGTACTGAAGTGACAAGCTATGGGATACCCCTTAATATCACGATGGACTTTCTTTTGCCTGGTTTACTGCATCAACTCGAATTGGTATGGGCTCTACGAGTATTTGGGAATCCCCAGCAAAAATGTTGATCCATGCTGACTCTATAGTCGTCTTCAGTTGCAGAATTTCGTGCACGAACTATCCTCTCGAGTATTTCCCATTAATGTACGATGAGATTCATGTCGGGCGACGTTCGTGGCCAAACCGCCAGCTCCAACTGTCCAGAATGTTCTTCAAACCAATCGCGAACAGTTGAAGCCCTGTTATATCGCGCACTGACAGCCATAAAAATTGCCTCACTGTTTAGTAACATGATTCCAGGAATGGCTGAAAACTGTCGAACATAACCGATGACTTAGTTCATTCCATGTAAACATATTCCACGCGATTCAGGTGCTACCACCAGCTTGCAAAGTGCCTTCTTGACTACTTGGGTCCATGAATTCTTGGGGGTAAGGGCCACAAACGAACCCTACAGTCAACTCTTACCAACTGAAATCAGGACTCATCTGATCAGTCTACGATTCTCCTTTTGGCTAGAGTCCAGCTAATACGATCTCGATTCTGGGAGAAGCGCTGCAGTCGATGTCGTACTGTTAGCAAAGGCATACGCGTCGTTCGTCTGCTTCCAAAGTCCATTAAAGCCAAATTTCGCGGCACCGACCTAACGGATACGTTCGTCGTACGTTCCACATTGATTTCTGTGGATTTCGCAGGTAAATTTATCACGATTCTGGAAAATTTTATTTTAAACTTTGTCTGGATGCTGTTTCTGTTGCTCAATTATCCCAGGGCGAAGAGAAGCAATCATTCTGTGTCTGAATCGTATAAAATACTGGCTGTCCCAAGAAAGGTGTACAGCCTAGTTGTGACTGTAATAATAAAATTTATTAAGATCCGGAATAATCTCAAAATTCGAAATAATATGATCAAAAATAGAAACAAACTATGTATAAAAACTGTTCAAATGTTTGGCCACCGTGGTCCAGAGGCAGCTTATAAAGCTGACCGATGGAACCCAACACGTTCCTAATCGATTGGTGATTCCATGGAATGGTTCAAATGGCTCTGAGCACTATAGGACTTAACAGCTGAGGTCATCACTCCCCTAGAACTTAGAACTACTTGAACCCAACTAACCTAAGGACATCACACACATCCTTGCCCGAGGCAGGATTCGAACATGCGACCGTAGCGGTGGTGCGGTTCCAGACTGGAGCGCCTAGAACCGCTCGGCCACTCCGACCGGCTCCATGGAATGCTGTGTGCACATCGACCATGTATGCTATGTGAGTTATTGTCATCGCTTCTCAGTTTTGGTTACTGACAACTTGATACCAGTGTCTATGAGTTTAATTTGTACACCACAGCACTGAAGATAATCACTATGTGATCGAAAATCGATTTTGAAATCAAGAAACCATCAATATTACGGCCAACGCCGACCTTCTTTTAGTTTTATTTAGCGTTCCTTATCGCTACGGTAGGCTTTTGATACGTTCGTTTTCGGTCTTGTCACGGTCCGCGTGGTTCTCTCCGTCGGAGGTTCGAGTCCTCCCTCAGGCATGGGTTTGTGTGTCGTCATTACCGTAAGTTAGTTTAGGTTAGGTTAAATAGTGTGTAAGCTTAGAGACCGATGACCTCAGCAGTTTGGGACCATAAGCGCGTATCAAAAATTTCCAAATTGTTTTTATGTTAGTTTTCTATGGCAGATTTCATTGATTATAGCTGGTCTTGTGTTGTAAACATTCTGTAGCCGATGCACCTATAGAAAAAAGTTCATAGTGGTTAAACCTGGTGAGTGGTAGCACGGTACTGCCTCTTCGTCCTATCCATACGTATAGTGAGTGCTCGTCAAGGTATGCCATTACGTCGCGATGCTACTGGGAGGTTTTCCATCCTGTTGGAAATTCAATTCTTTATCCTGAAATATCTCTTCGATGCGTGGAATGGCGTATTTTTGTAGTACGTTGAGGTAATTTTCACAACCCAATGTGTGCTCGAAAAAGAAATACCATGTAAGGTGTCAGGCAAATCCAACACCTTCCATGAAAACACTGACATGATAAGCAAATCCAGTAGTATGTCACATAGCTCAGAATAAATCGTGACATTAAATTGACCAAAGTAATACGAGTAATGAGTGAGCAAATGGAATACCACAGACGAACACAAGAATGCCTAAATGCATGTCATACCTTCCCACCGTGAGACAGACACAGTTCAGAGGGGAGACACGAGAACTGAAGCCGACAGCAGAACCGTGTTAAGCTAGAAGGCCCTACGATAAGGGACGGACTGGACACTCACGTCGCCAGCTAACCACTAGGACAACCCCAGCTGCAAGTTTTAGTGTGGGACTCTTTCGCGCCCTTGTTACGTCAGGACCACCCCCAGCCCATGGTAAAAGCTAGAGCCCACCAGAAGAACAGTATCGATCTTACGATAACACAAAAAGGGCCAACCCCAGTCGCAAGTTTCAGTGTGAGACTTTTTCACGTCTCTGTTACGTTAGGACTACCCTCCCGCCCATGTTAAAAGATAGAGCCCTCCAGAAGAACAGTATAGATCTTACGATAACGGTAAAAGGAGCACACCAGCTGCAAGTTTTAGCGTGAGACTTTTTCGCGTCTCTGTTACGTTGCAAACTTTAAAAACATTGCCCCACCACGAAAAGTATAATGTTTCTCATTTGATAGACATAATTTTTGTAGGCGGAGTTTAAGGTTAACATTGGGACCCTGATTGGTCAGATGAAAACACAGCCAGATAGTTATTTTTTAACCAACTTAGGTAAATTGGCGTAAGGAGAAGATAGTTGCTTGCGAGACGGCAAGGTGAGCGGAGCTGTGCTGCTCGCCGCCCCCTGTCGAACACCGACAAAGTAATGACTGCACGCGATGTCGCATAACAGCGCATAAAGCTTCACTCAGAACTGCAGAAGTATCATCTGTTACACCCCGTTTTTGCATAATACTAGTGTCGATCGGCAATTAAAGCTCATGGTGTTCACATTTGCCACTTCCAGTAAAAATCTGAAACGGGATGATTTTTCTGTTATATAGTTATTGAGAAGTCACATCAGCCACTGTAATTCACGACAAGTTAGGTAAGTAATTAAAGATAACTGAGGGTCACTGTAGACCATTTTGGTAGTTTTCTCTTTTGCGAAACTTAAATTAAACCTAGATTATAGATGTGATATGACATAGGTCATCCTTCGATCGATTGTAGAACTTGGAAACCCATTTAGGGAATATTCGTTCACATTTTTGTTGAACACTGTTGGTTTTTACCATCCTGTATTAAAACATTTCCTTTTATCAATAGTGCAATTTATAAACAATGTTTTGTGAGTAGAATAAAATTTCCAGTGGTAAACTTAACTTCTTTTTCGACGTTATTTTACCAGCTAACTAAAAATAGGAAATCGTTGAACTCCTTCCACTAAATGTAGTTAGTATTAAGATTCTTTTACAGGGAGTGCAGTGGAACTGACGCTGAAATCATTAAGTATTTGGTTACATCATCGCTAGTCTCACTGAACTCTTCTGAATTCTACATGTCATGTGTGGTCTGGCGTCTCCTTACCAGCAACAGGTCCAAGGTTCAAACCAGTCAATTCTCTAAAAAACACGCTCAGAGCGTCGTTGCGTGAAAGTGGTAGGGAGACACGATATAAAACAGACACCACGCAGAATGTTAGAACCATTTCAAAACAAATATTGATAAACCTCACAACCATCGACACTTTAACGCTTGGTACGTTCAGACGCTGTTTCACTGTCATGGGAGGATTCTCAGCTGCCCATTAGGTACGAATGTGGAGTTTAATTGAGCCATTTAACTTAAATGTCCCTTTATTACTCCAGACAGTCTTGTATAGGAATTATTTGTCCCCTGCACACCTTGCTGGGTACTAGTCACAAAATTCAATTGCCCAGTCAGAGCACGAAGGAATTAAACGATACAAGTTTTCCGTCTGATTAGCTTGAAAATGTGATGGTCGCTTGTTTTTGGATCTCTTGCCTCATGAGCTCCTTGCTGCACAGACTTTCTAGGACATAGCTGAAACCTTTCCAAGACATCTCTTTCACTTGTGGCGCCAGTGGATGATCGTGGTGTTCCGGAACTGTTCTTGTGGGCATTCGGGACATTTTCTTCTTCCTCACACTTTTCTCGCAAACGACTCGTGGTGAGCTGTATTGCTGTGTCTTGTTGAAATTTCATTCTGTAATGTCACTTACGTTCTCAACCTTTTAGTAGAACTCCAGGAAGGACTTTCATTGCTCAACATTCAGCCTGCCTCCAGCCATTTTACAAGCTGTCACACGTGCAAAAAGGAAAAAAAAAGGATTGCTGATTGTATGGTTTGAGGGGGGAGGGAGTCAAACAGCAAGGTCATTGGTCTCATCGGATTAGGGATAGACGGGGAACGAAACCGGCCGTGTCCTTTCCATCACAGTTGTTGTCTGAAGTGATTTAGGGATATCACGGAAGACCTAATCAGGATGGCCGTTCTCCCGAATGCGAGTCCACTGCGACAAATCGCTCGGTAGAGAAGAAAAATGTATTGTATTTGTGAGTTGGTAAAGAGTGTTACATTTTTTAGAAGACCCTGGGTATTGTAGGTGTTACTGTATTTTAAATGTTTCGCGTACGTACAGCGAGACTTCCTAAACGAGCTTGGAAAACCAGTTAAAAATGGCCGCTGTGGCCGAGCGGTTCTAGGCGCTTCAGTCCGGAACCGCGCGACCGCTACTGTCGCAGTTTCGAATCCTGCCTCGGGCATGGATGTGTGTGATGTCCTTAGGTTAGTTACGTTTAAGTAGTTCTAAGTTCTAGGGGACTGATAACCTCAGATGTTATGTCCTATAGTGCTCAGAGCCATTTGAACCATTTTGAACCAGTTAAAAATCACTCTCTAACTGGCCGGTGTGTTAGACAAAAGACAGATAGTCCGTTGTGCTGATCCGAATCAGCTTAGCTCCACCTCCGTTTGTCGCAACCTAGCGCTCTTTGCGTTAAATGTATTAATCCCCTACTGTTTCAAAATCTTACAACTCTTTCTGTCACTCTATGTGTGTATTACACTACAGTCATGTGCCAAAAAATATTATGACCAAAGCCGATCGCGAGATCGAAGGCCATCTGGGACAACTGCGAACATGTAATGTGGTAAGGAACAGTAAGAGGTTGTTATACATGATTCAAGCGATTTCATTACTGTAGCTACATTACCTGACATATTATCTTAAAATTCAACACTCATACAGACACGCTCAAAACGTTTCTAATTGACAAGCCAAGGTTCAGGAGAGAGCGGTCGTGTGCATTTAGGCAAGGTGTTGACAGTCACCTAGACGGTGTATTTAGAGCTTCAAACGCACTCACATTGGCGTGCCGTAACAGTGCAACGACACTTCAGAACGAATTTCAAGAAAGACACAACAACTGGCAACTCCATTGGGTGGTTGTACTCGCCCTTTAAAGCTTCAGGCAGCCTCTGCAATACGAAATAAGCGGTCCGGCCTGCAGTGAGTGAGGAAACAGGTTGTCCGCCTTTGGGCAATATTCACACGTAAACCCCTGAAGTGGAGGGTCATGGCTGTCAGAAAGCTGAACATCCCAGAACCGGTTGTAAGATAGTCCTGCGATCCACATTCTCGTTAAATTCATGTTTTATAGCCTTATTAAGCGCCGGCCGCTGTGGTAGAGCGGTTCTAGACACTTCAGTCCAGAACCACGCGGCTGCTACGGTCGCTGGTTCGAGTCTTGCCTCGGGCATGGATGTGTGTGATTCCTTAGGTTAGTTCGGTGTAAGTAGTTCTAAGTTTAGGGGATTGATGACCTCAGATGTTAAGTCCCATAGTGCATAGAGCCATTTGAACCTTATTAATCATTTCCGTTTCCTTATGATCAAAAACGATGTTAGTCGAATTCTTTACTCTGGGGAAGAAACCAGTCTTCGATACACAATCATCATTAATCACTGTTGCCTTACTTTCCAACCTCATACCATTAGCTTTTCCGTCTCAAGGACATTTATTATATTGGAACTCAGCAATTCTGCAGCAAACCGATGCTGAGGATATTGTTCTGCAATTACGGAAGCATCTTCCTGTTCCTTCCTTATATGTAGGAGTTATCTGCGCTTTTTTCCAGTCACGTGGGACTTTACGCGTAAGACAGATTGACGATAATTGCAAGTAAGTAACGGGCCAATGCCATTGAGTACTCTTCGCAAAACGAAATTAGGTTTCCTTCCGAACCTAGAAAGTTACTTGTTTTCAACCATTTCAGTTGTGTCTCTGTCTGAAGGGTACTTACCAATATGTAATCCATACGAGAGTCTGAGTGTTGGTCAAACCTGAAGAGGAAACTTGATACACTGTCGAAATTTTGTAGACACCTTCCGTGCGAGTTATAACTGTGTAGAGACCAGCAGGAGTGTAAACGTAACCTGTAGGCACCTGTTTCCCGGCGAGTCACCGTTGTGGCTGTATGAGCCTTCGTGCGCCTCTGAAGGAAACTCTCCCAAAGCACACATCACACCAACACGCGATCTGCATACAAGCAACAGGTGGCATATTGCTCTTCAGCTAGTAGCGGCTGGCTCTAGGGCGCGTCTACCCATTCACTTAGCTAGCAGCAGCAGCAGCAGCAGCAGCAGAAGTCCGTGGTCGCTGCCTTAAGCTGTCGACACACGCAAAGCGAAAGCGTTCGTGCACGTGGAGCTAGTCGATTTTGGTGTCGTCACAACGTGGAATAAGACGTTCCAGAACATTCCGAAGCGTGAAAGACTCAACGAGGCTAGACGGATTTCCCTTACTCGGGGAAGGAGGATATAAGAGACGTCATACTGAATGATATTCTTTGCATTTAAAGCAGCCAATTTGATTGGGTTTTTGTTATGACTTACGCCCAATGAAGAAATGCTCTTTAATAGCACCAGAACATTCAAAAAGCCTTGAAACACCATTGCTTTTGGTATGATTTGATATGATAAAATGACGAAAATGATGAGGATATTAGTGGTTAAAGACTTTTTGTCCTTGTTGGTCGGTAGATACGCACCTGATCCCCATCCCTTACACCCACCCACCCCTTCCTCAGGCCAGTGTCTCGCTATTTGCAGTATATGTGTTACGTAATCTAAGATGGTGGTACAACAATGACTGATGGAAGTCAGAGAGACATTTTTGAGTCGTACTTGTTTATCGTTCAAAGTAATTACAGTAAGTTCTCCATTTTTGTTTTTTGATTTGGGGCAAACGTTATGGAGGCAGCTGACTAGAGAGAAGATACGTAATTAATAATACCTGTTTTCAGCTCCTTTATAAGTGGTATATGTATTGACACGTTGTGACGTCACTTGTGATTCGTTACGTCACATACAAAAAATTTATTACATATATATTTTATATATTTTTTATTTTTTAATTTATTAGCATGATTCTTTCTCTCAGGGATATTGTCTTTTCTTATCACTTTTATTTACTTGCATAAGTAAATATGAAACGGGTTCTTGAAGGGCCTTAGTTATTCATGTACCAACTTCAGATTTTGAACGTGATGACTAAAATATAGTTGCCGTTAACTGAATATTTATGTGACGTACCGTCACAACGTCTAATTCGCAATGACATCTAAATCCGATGGCACAGTAGTCAATGAAGCACAACACTGAGTTTCGAAAACTCGTTTTTACTGACTACAAAAAGTTGCCACGTTGGAACTGAATTGGAGCTATTTATAAAAATCATCGAGCATTCCAGAATTCTGTCGAGTCACATTAGTGTGAACACCAGTGAAAAGCCTTAAAAAAACACCTTTTGCAGCATGAACTGCTGTGAGACTTAGAGAAAAAGAGATAATGAGTTGAGGAAGGTATCGACCCATGTGGAGCCGTGGCGACTCCAGTTCTGCTTAGCTAGGTTTCTCGGTTGAGGATGCATGGTGCGAATAGCCTGATCGAGATGTTCCCATATTCTCGATTGCATTTAAATCCGGGGAGTCTGGTGGCAAGGGAGGAATGGTAAACTCATCCACGTGCTCTAGTACCCATCCTAGTAAACTGTATCATTCTCCTGGTACACTTTGCGTATTGAAGAAAGCAGACTGCATGCAGGGGTGAAGATGGTCCCCATGGTCAGATGCGTGCTTGTGTTGATCCATCGGCTCTTGCAGAATTACGAGGTCTCCCAGGCAGTCCTCTAGACAACAACCCTCCCTTCTCCGGTTTGGACCCTTTGGACGATTGTTGCAGGTTGTTTGCTCTCAGATGTTTCACGCCACACACGCCGACGGCCACCTGCCATCTGAAAAGCCTACTTGTCGCCACTCGCTGGATGATCCGTTGCGGTACTGGAGTGAAATTTCCAAACGAGAATCGGCAATCAGCTGGGGTGCGTTAACCAGGCTCCAGCTGCGGATGCTGTAGTGTAACGACGTAAGTTTTGTATAAACGATTTTCCTTTGACATATGACCATGTGCCGACTTCGTCACCAACGTCAGTTACAAAACACTTCGGAATTATTTAAACTCTTTTTGTAAGTGGTCGCTGAATGGTTCTTGAACGAAACTATAATTAAAACATCATCATTTGAGTCGTATGCGCAGAATTACGTCACTCAGTCCAGTTGGTTTGCGCAAACTTTTTTCCAATTTAGATGTCGTTTGTTTCTTCTCAGAAAAGATATTAATGCAAGTTATGTGCTTTAATAAATATTAGAACCACATTGAATAAACTTTCAAGATTCAAACTCGCGATGAACGTTGTCAAAAATCAATAATCTTCTCAAATAAATTAGTAATACCTCTTCCTCAACATAATTCTTCATAAAGAAATTCTCGGAACACGTGTTTAAACTTTTGTAGTATACACTAGTTTATTATCTTCCTATATACTACATATAGACGTGAACCTGAGCCTTGACAAGATATGACTGAACATTTACAACATGATTAAACTTTCTCTGACGTCATTGTTGTAGAAACATTAGAAATTCTTATTTTTTCAGCTTTCAGAAGCACGACGCAACAACTCGGTTTCAGGATCTTCTGTTGCTGTTTGGCTGTCGACCCGCGACGTATAGTTGCCATCAATTTTCTCTCTGGTCCTGCAGCGAAGATGCTGTCTCCGTTCGTTGCGCCGCCCTCTCCGTACATGAAACATAAAAATAAATACAAAAACTTTAGATAATTCACAACAATTATAAATATTACAAAATACCTAAACAAAACACTAAATCAAACTTACATTCACCTGCAAACTGGGCTGACACTGGTGGATGGGTGACGCTTCAATTTCACGTCCCACCACAAAGCATATACTGACCAATGTTCGTTGAACGGTCACACTGTTGGTAGATTAGATTAGATTTACTTTCATTCTAAGTGATCCGTAGTGAGGAGGTCCTCCAGGATGTGAAACATCTCAGAGAAACAACAATACATGACAAATATTTACAACTAAAACAAATACGCTAATGTACCATTCCACAGGTCTCAAGTGGAATGATCGTCATTTTTAATGATCACTATATGAAAGAGTCATTTTACAAATACTAATGGACTGAATTTAAAAAAAAAAGTTTTATATTTATTTATAAGGTAATAAACATGTAATACGACTACTATAATACTTATTTACAAAGAACACATTACTGCATTGAAATGGTGCGGAAGTTAGATTGTACTTACACACACACACACACACACACACACACACACACACACACACACACACACACACACACACACACACACACACACACTCTTACAATGAGCACATTACTGCCCTGAAATTGTTCAGAAGTTATGTTGTACTTGTATATATATACAAATCAGTTGGTTTTACTGACAGATTCATCAGTGGAGTAGAAGGAGTTGGCCACCAATAAGTCATTTAGGCTTCTCTTAAACTGAATTTTATTGCTTGTTAGGCGTTTATGGCTGCTGGCAAGTTATTGAATATGTGTGTTCCTGAATAATGCACACCTTTTTGTACAAGACTAAGTGACTTTAAATCTTTGTGAAGTTTATTCTTATTTCTAGTATTGATTCCATGAATTGAGCTGTTGATTTGAAAAAGTTATATGTCTTTAATGACAAATTTCATTAAGGAATAAATATATTGGGAAGCAGTAGTTAGTATCCGTAGTTCCCTAAACAGGCTTCTGCAGGATGGTCTTCAGTTCACACCACGGTAGCCCTCTTGGTTCACCAAGGCGGTCACTGGCTCAACAGTCCTATTCTCCAGTACACACCTCTGCTACCACTGTCCACCACTTTTGTCTATGTACGTGATACACCGCAGTTTCCTCGGCTCCGGTTTTGGATAGCGCCATTTTGCCATGCACAGTATACTTTAATCCAAGTGGCACACGAACTGTTCCCAAATTCAGCTGTTTCCGCACTTGACCCATAAACCGATCATCATGCCGTTTCGAACTTCTCAGAAATCACTCCGTTTTTACATTACGACAACAGCTCCACTGGTTCCCATCTCCCACTGACATGCTTTATACAGGGTGCGTCACCTAACATTACCGCTGGATATATTTCGTAAACTACATCAAAAACTGACGAATCGATTCCACAGACCGAACGTGAGGAGAGGGGCTAGTGTAATTGGTTAATACAAACCATTAAAAAATGCACGGAAGTATGTTTTTTAACACAAACTTGAGTTTTTTTTAAATGGAACCCCGTTAATTTTGTTAGCACATCTGAACGTATAAACAAATACGTAATCAGTGCCGTTTGTTGCATTGTAAAATATTAATTACATCCGGAGATATTGTAACCTAAAGTTGACGCTTTAGTACCACTCCTCCGCTGTTCGATCGTGTGTATCGGAGAGCACCGAATTACGTAGGGATCCAAAGGGAACGGTGATGGACCTTAGGTATAGAAGAGACAGGAACAGCACATTACGTCCACATGCTAACACCTTTTTATTGGTCTTCTTCACTGACGCACATGTACATTACCATGAGGGGTGAGGTACACGTACACACGTGGTTTTCGTTTTCAATTACGGAGCGGAATAGAGTGTGTCCCGACATATTAGGCCAATAGATGTTCAATGTGGTGGCCGTCATTTGCTACTCACAATTGCAATCTCTGGCTTAATGAATGTCGTACACGCCGCAGTAAATCTGGTGTAATGTCGCCGCAGGCTGCCACAATACATTGTTTCATATTCTCTGGGGGTGTAGGCACATCACGGTACACATTCTCCTTTGACGTACCCCACAGAAAGAAGCCCAGAGGTGTAAGATCAGGAGAACGGGCTGGCCAATTTATGCGTCCTCCACGTCCTATGAAACGCCCGTCGAACATCCTGTCAAGGGCCAGCCTAGTGTTAATTGCGGAATGTGCAGGTGCACCATCATGCTGATACCACATACGTCGACGCGTTTCCAGTGGGACATTTTCGAGCAACGTTGGCAGATCATTCTGTAGAAACGCGATGGATATTGCAGCTGTTTGGGCCCATGAAATGATGTGAGGACCCATGAGGTGGTCGCCAATGATTCCGCACCATACATTTATAGTCCACGGTCGCTGTCGCTCTACCTGTCTGAGCCAGCGAGGATGGTCCACGGACCAGTAATGCATGTTCGGTAGATTCATTGCCCCATGGTTTGTGAAACTCGCTTCATCGGTAAACCAACTGAACGTCGGGGGTTTCAAGCGTGAATTTTAATTTACAATATCTTCGGATGTAATTAACATTTTACAATGCAATAAACGGCACTGATTACGTAATTGTTTGTATGTTCAGATGTGCTAACAAAACTAACGGGTTCCATTTAAAAACGTGGGTCTGTGTAAAAAAACGTACTTCCATGCATTTTTATGGTTTGTATTAACCAATTACACTAGCCCCTCTCCTCACGTTCGGTCTGTGGAATCGGTTAGTCAGTATTTGATGTGGTTTACGAAATATATCCAGCGGTAACGTTAGGTGACCGACCCTGTATACCCTCCACTGCTTCTGCGGCCACTGCCGTCTGTCAGTGGTTATTGTTCGTTGACGTCGAACATTGGCGGTTCTTATATTAATGTCATTGAACCAACTACAAGCATAGAATATCGCGGATTACAGAAACAGTGCAAAAACAATATATTTCGAGATCCTTTCAATACTGATATACACTAATGTCAAAAAATTGATGGCTGGTGTGGCCGTGCGGTTCTAGGCGCTTCAGTCTGGAACCGCGCGACGTCTACGGTCGCAGGTTCGAGTCCTGCCTCTGGCATGGATGTGTGTGACGTCCTTAGGTTAGTTAGGTTTAAGTAGTTCTAAGTTCTAGGGGACTGATGACCACAGATGTTAAGTCCCGTAGTGCTCAGAGCCATTTGAACCATCAAATAAGTACAGGTTGTGGGGTTTGAGCTTGCGAGCCACAGCACGCCACCCAGCGTGTGCGTTGTTGGTCACAGCACTGCTCACTCTCACTGTTTCGGAACTTCTGTTTGGAATCAGCTGCATCTCTCTGAACCTTGACCTTGCCAGTGGTCTTTTTGTAGCGGCACTGTCTGATCCTCACTATGATGAGCACTGAAGATGGTCCCTCCTGTAGAAGCTTCGAATTTGTCAACCTCCCTTAGTCCACCTGCTCATCTAAACTGTGGTATGGCCTCATTCGTAGGGCATGGACGACGTCTGTGCTCTTTTGTCTTCTTGATGAAGGGTCATAATCGTCGACTTCAATACATCGGAAAAAGGACGAAGGATACGTCATGGCCCAAAGTGGCACTACAGTAATTTTTCCATTGGTCGTGCTTTGAGCACAGGCTTAAACCAAACCACCTCTCTGGACATGTACCTCAATGGCCAGCGTTTCACACTACAGCACTCTCGGTCCTTCTGTTGGATACCTGTATGATTCCCTGTGGTCTTGCATCCCCATTCCTGGCTGTCAGGTGTCTGACGTAGTCATTCAACTGAAACGGAATAGTGTATCCATGGTCGTTTGGGCATGGCAGAAGTCCAAAAAGAACAGCATGAAGCTTGTAGTGTCTTCCCTCGTTCCGTTGTACACATATGTCACGACTGTAAGTATTGTATCCCAGTAACCCTGTTCGACATCACTGGACATTCAGAGTGTATCTGCGACTGTCTTACTATAGCGTTCTGTGAGGTCATGTGTCTGTGGATGTTGGCAGCTAACATCCTGTTGGTGATGTCACAAAGTGAAATTATCTTCGTATTAGAGTCGGGTGGAAAACATTTCGACTATCAGCTGTGTTCGCACAAGGCACTCATTGATTCAAAATTATTTCTTCGCAGAAAAGATGGAAAGACTGCAGAGGAAGACCGATATGGGGACACATCTGGCAAGTAATTGAGGATGTAGGTAGCAAATGCTTCTGTAAGACGAAAAGGTTGGCATAGGAGAGGAATTCGTGGCAGGCCACTTCGTACCAGCCACAGGACTGAGCAGTAATAAAGAAAGGCAAGGATATGAGCAGCTTCTGGAGCTTCGGCAATCGGCGCAGCTTTATTGGTAACATAGCCATTGATGTAGTTGTGAAGCCTATTTATTCGTATTTTCCCCGTTTGTTGACTTTTGGAACCTTCCCAGGAGGTCGATTCCAGTACATTGGAATAGTTCATGGATTCCGGATTGTCACTGGACGTGCTGCAGGTAATTCCAGCAGTACTTCCATCGCTGACATTCCTTACAGAGGCTAATACAGTGTCTAGCTGATCAGAGGAGTCCTGGGCATTGATACCATCGTCTTAATATGTCTAGAATCTACAAACTGCAAGTGATCAGATGTTGGAGCATCGTGGATAGCTGGCGGATCATAATTCCTCTTATAGATTGCCCGATTAATTATTCTGTTCTGCATCAATGCTTCCATGGTTTCTAGCAGTGCTATCATTTAATGCAGCCATAAGTGAGATTTCATCCATATTATTGAGTTTCACCAAATGATTAATTGAGAGCCAGCTGTAAGTAGGCTGTTTAGGTTTTTATATTGGTAACGCCACGTAGCGCTCTGTATGACAATCACTGGCCGTGCTGTGTGCAGTCTGTGGCTGGGTGCCATTGTTGGAGTAGTCACTATTGTAGTGTTGAGCAGTTGGATGTGAACACCGCGTAGCGTTGCGCAGTTGGAGGTGAGCCGCCATCAGTGGTGGATGTGGGGAGAGAGATGGCGGAGTTTTGAGAGCAGATGATCTGGACGTGTGTCCTTCAGAGACAGTAAATTTGTAAGACTGGATGTCATGAACTGATGATATATATAATGACTTTTGAACACTATTAAGGTATATACATTGTTTGATCTCTATCAAAATCTTTCATTTGCTAACTATCCTACCAGTAGTTAGTGCCTTCAGTAGTTAGAATCTTTTATTTAGCTGGCAGTATTGGCGCTCGCGTTATTGCAGTAGTTCGAGTAACGAAGATATTTGTGAGGTAAGTGATTTGTGAAAAGTATAGGTTAATGTTAGTCAGGACCATTCTTTCGTAGGGATTTTTGGAAGTCAGATTGCGTTGCGCTAAAAATATTGTGTGTCAGTTTAGTGTTGATCAGAATAAGTAAAGTGAGAAATGTCTGAGTACGTTCTGCTCAGCTGTTTGAAAATCAAATAATGTAAGATGTTCATCAGCACAATCATTCATTAATTTTTCTAAGGGGACGTTTCACAGTTTGCATCCTTGGATGATCATCTGCTTCTGTATACCACTGTGAGGTTGTACCTCTGAAGCATTAGTTCCCAACTCACAATACAGCCCAATGGATCTTTCATGTTAGTCAGGCAGCTAAGAGAATATCTATTGATCCATCATGGACAGAGGACATCAGCTGGTCAAGCAATTACCAATGCCTAAGTGTCTACGAGAAATCAGTGATGTATCGTAGAGTTAATTTTGTAATTGTATGATAAGTCAGGTTACAGAACGAAGAGGCTTTGTTTGCCGAGCCCTTATGTTATTCCCTTTACATGGTGCGGCATTGTCTGTTCATGTCTGAGTAAACGTATTTATTACTTCTACTTCTTTGTCCCATATATTTTAGAAACTGGCCGTTACTGAGATACAGAGATGTTTTATTGGTTGAACCACTCAAGAATATCTACACAATAATGATAGATTGCACCGTTGCACAATATATGTACCAACGTCTGTATAAAAATGCTTGGGTGTAGTCAGATGCATATCTATTAGATTACTAGAAGAGAACGCTTGACTATTAACAGACGCCGTACACCATTTAGGTCAGCACAGTATCCAGACAGGGGGTGGGGCAACGGAAAAATGTACAGACTAGAAAACCGAGGATCGTGGGGTCGAATTTCGATGATGAAATTTTTGTTTTATTTCTTTATTTTCAGTTTATACATTACTTAAACTTCTAAAAAGCCTCCGTAATGCTCAGTATATTATTCTTACTTATATTCTATTAATGGTAAGAAAAACGAATGTCAACGAAAATATGGTATTGCAAATAAATTTTCAGTAATGGGTCTTAAGTAATTCACGAGAATATTGTATTTAAAATTACTTACGTGTATCATTTTACAGCAGATGATTTACGTGTAATGAGGTGATATTAACCGTAAAAACAGCAGAAGCATTAATCTTGCACTCGTTATACACGCTAAAGTTTTACAATTACGTGGTGGTTATGAAGTTTATGTAGAAGAACAGACTTCGTTAACGTTAGTAAAATGTACTCTCTAGTGGCAGACTGTCGCAACAAACCATACATAGGGCATATTTTCACCAAATATTGGCAGTGGAATGTACACACATCAAAAAGAAGTTTTGCATCATCTCGGTTGCGAGAGTTCCCGAAGTTGTACAGAAAATTTGAATAGAGATCAACATCATTTCCACCAGTCCTGAGCGGTCCTTTCGGCATGTTGTTGGGCCCATCTGTATCGCGCTGCTTCGTGTCGAGGTTGCGGAGATGGACCTCGCCACGGACGTCGGGAGTGAAATTGTGCGTCATGCAGCCTATTGCGCACAGTTTGAGGTAGCCGGCCGTGGTGGCGGAGCGGTTCTAGGCGCTTAAGTCTGAAACCGCGTGACCACGGTCGCAGGTTCGAATCCTGCCTCGGGTAGGGCTTAGGTTAGTTAGGTTTAAGTAGCTCTAAGTTCTAGGGGACTGATGACCTCAGCAGTTAAGACCCATAGTGCTCAGAGGCATTTCAACCATTTGGGCAGTTTGAGATGCAACACGACGTCCTTCGGCTGCACGAAAACCACCATTCAACACGGTGGCGTTGCTTTCAGGGTTCCTCCGAGCCACGATGCGTAGGTAGCGGTCATCCACTGCAGAAGTAGCCCTTGAGAGGCCTGAACGAGGTTTCACTACGAAACGCCTGGACACTTCCTTTGTTGAGAGCCCTTCCTGCCACAAAGTAACAGTGTGGACGCGATCGAACCGCGGTATTGACCGTCTAGGCATGGTTGAACTACAGACAATACGACCAATGTATCTCCTTCTTGGTGGAATGACTGCAACTGATCAGCTAGCGGACCCCCTACGTCTAATGGGAGCTGCTCACGCATTGTTGTTTACATCTTTGGTAGGGTTTAGTGACATATCTGAACAGTGAAAGGGACTGTGTATGTGATACAACGTCTATCTGCAGGAGTTCTGGGAACAGGGGTGATGAAAAACCTTTTTTTTAATTTGTGTGTGAGTATTTTGATGCAATCCTCTTGCTGAGGCTGGGGTTGGAAAATCTTTTTCCCTTTCGGTGTGACATGAACAGTTCTGGAGCTTTTCGATCAAGTTATTTACCTGGATGTAAAATAGACATCGCAGAGTTGCACTGGCATGTGTATTTATATACGGCAGGAGGGGGAGGGGATCAATCTAATAGTACATATGCCAACACTTTTTCACCTTGAAAAATAATCGCAGATTTGTTTGCTCTATACAAGACTCAATTAAAAAATACGTTTATTCTGCTGCACGCACGGCTTTATCACATCAAAAAGAATTTTATAATTACTGTAAATTTCCCAGATATTTATGAATTCATGACATTTCTATATTTTGCCATGTATTAATACACCAAATTTTTCTTTACCTTTCCTTCTCACACCTCTGATGAAAGTATTAATAAATACAATATATTGAGCCTTATTCGGTTTATTTGCAACGGAATTGAGGTGAGAACTGAAGATAAAACAACTAAAAATGTTTTCGCATGAGTACTCGACCCTTCGATTATCGGATTAACGTTCTGTACTCAAACCCCAGTGCCAACCGCTTCTGGATTCCAAGTTAGCACTGAAGTCTCATAACCCGACACGATTGAAAAATGATATAGGTTGTAGATGTTTGGCCTTCTGCAGCTCCAACCCCTTTCACTTCCCTCTGTCACCAGGCCCCACACGTACCATGCACTTCGACGAAACCAATGATGACTAGTACGCGCGTTATTATATTACTGATGCTTACCACTGGACTGCACGCGGTACAGAAATGTCATGTGGGTTGCCTGAGCAGCAGGTGCTGAGCGGCGAGGCGACACATGGCCGGTGTCGTGGTTCATACACTACAGGCCATTAAAATTGCTACACCAAAAAGAAATGCAGATGATAAACGGGTATTCATTGGACAAATATATTACACTAAAACTGACTTGTGATTACATTTTCACATAATTAGGGTCCATAGATTCTGAGAAATCAGAACAACCACCTCTGGCTCTAATACCGGCCTTGATACGACTGGGCATTGAGTCAAACATAGCTTGGATGCCTTGTACACGTACAGCTGCCCATGCAGCTTCAACGCGATACCACAGTTCATCAAGAGTAGTGACTGGTGTATTGTGACGAGCCAGTTGCTGGGCCGTCATTGACCAGACGTTTTTAGTTGGTGAGAGATCTGGAGAATGTTCGAGTCAGGACAGCAGTTGAGCATTTTCTGTATCCAGAGAGGCCCGTACAGGACCTGCATCATCCGGTCGTGCATTATCCTGCTGAAATGTAATGTTTCGCAGGGATCGAATGAAGGGTAGAGCCACGGGTCGTAACACATCTGAAATGTAACGTCCAGTGTTAAAAGTGCCGTCAATGCGAACAAGAGGGGACCGAGACGTGTAACCAATGGGACCCCATATCATCACTCCGGGTGATCCGCCAGTATGGCGATGACGAATACACGTTTCCAATGTGCGTTGACCGCGATGTCGGCAAACACGGATGTGACCAACATGGTGTTGTAAACAGAACCTGGATTAATCTGAAAAAATGACGTTTTGCCATTCGTGCACCCTGGTTCGTCGGTGACTACACCATCGCCGGCGCTCCTGTCTGTGATGTAGCGTCAAGGGTAACCACAGCACTCCGAGTTGATAGTCCATGCTGCTGCAAACGTCGTCGAACTGTTCGTGCAGATGGTTGTTGTCTTGCAAACATCCCCATTTGTTGACTCAGTGATGGAGACGTGGCTACACGATCCCTTACAGCCATGCGGATAAGATGCCTGTCATCTTGACTGCTAGTGATACGAGGCCATTGGGATCCCGCACGGTGTTCTGTATTACCCTCTTGAACTCATCGATTCCATATTTTGCTAGCAGTCATTGGATCTCGACGAACGCGAGCAGCAATGTCGCGATACGATAAACCGCAATCGCCATAGCCTACAATCCGACCTTTATCAAAGTCGGAAACGTGATGGTAGGCATTTCTCCTCCTTACACGAGGCATCACAACAACATTTCAGCAGGCAACGCTGGTCATTTGCTATTTGTGAATGAGAAATCGTTTGGAGACTTTCCTCATGTCTTCATATTGTAGGTGTCTCCACCGGTGCAAACCATGTGTAAATTCTCTGAAAAGCTAATCATTTGCGTATCACAGCAACTTCTTCCTGTCGGTTAAATTTCGCGTCTGTAGCACGTTATCTTCGAGGTGTAGCAATTTTAATGGCCAGTAGTGTACTTTAAGGCGCCAAAGAACCTGGTTCTGGAATGCATATTCAAATACAAAAGTTGTTAGCTCGGTTACTGCTGCTAAAATCGCAGGTTATCAAGATTTAACTGAGTTTCCACTTGATGTTACAGTCACCGTACGAGCGGTGGGGAACAGGATCATCGAGGTAATGATGAAGTGGGAACTTTCTCGTACGGCCATTTCACGAGAGTTCCGTCAATATTAGGAACCCGGTAAAACATCAAATATCCGACATTGCGGCGCCCGCGATAAGATCCTGCAAGAACGGGACCAACGACGACTTTCATTGTGACGGAAGTGCAATCTTTCCGCAAATTGCTGCAGGTTTCTATGCTGGACCATCAACACGTGTCAGCGTGGTAAGCATTCAAAGAAACGTCATAGATGTGTTGGCATCATTGCTGTGTTGTACCCTTGATGACTGCACGATATAAAGCCTTACGCCTAGTCTTGGACGTCAACATTGACATTAGTGACTTGAAACATGTTGCCTAGTTGGACGAGTCTCTTTACAAATTGTATCTAGTGGATGCATGTTGATCCATGGACCCTGCATGTCAGCAGGGGAGTGTTCAAGCTGGTGAACGGTCCGTAATGATGTGGGGCGCGTGCTGTAGGAGTGACGCGATTCTGATAGGAGACGCGTACGTAAGCATGACTGTCTGATTACCTTCATCCATTCATGCCCATTGTGCATCCGACGGACATGGGCAATTCCTGCAGGACAATACGACACCCCACACGTACTCAATTGCTACAGAGTGGTTTCAGGAACACTCTTTTGAGTTTAAACACTTCGGCTGGTCACCAATCTCCCTAGACGTGAGTATATGTGGGATGCCCTTCAACGTGCTGTTCAGATGAGGTCTTGCCCCCCCCCCCCCCCTCGTACTCATAAGGATTTGTGGACTGCTCTGCTGTAGTCATTTGTCAACGGCCTTGCCGCAGTGGTTACACCGGTTCCCGTGAGATCACCGAAGTTAAGCGGTGACGGGCGTGTTCGGCACATGGATGGGTGACCATCCAGTCCGCCATGCGCTGTTGCGATTTTTCGGGGTGCATTCACCCTCGTGATGCCAATTGAGAGCTATTCGACCGAATACTAGTGGCTTCGGTCAAGAATACTATCATACCGACCGGGAGAGCGGTGTGCTGACCCCACGCTCCTCCTATCCACATCCTCCTCGGAGGATGACACGGCGGTCGAATGGTCCCGGTAGGCCATTCGTGGCCTGAAGACGGAATGCTCTTCTAAATTCATGGTGTCAATTCCCTCCAACACTACTTCAGACATTAGTCGAGTCCATGCCACGTCGTGAGTTCTTTGTCTGTTGTGTGTGTTAATCCCACAAGGAGACAAGACTGTCAGTACCTTAATGGCTGCCTACAGAACCATTATTATACTAACGTGTGCATTTCTTCGTCCGAAGTAGTCGATCCAGAATGCCTTTCGTCTGGCTTCCAAAACTATGGAAATTGCAAGGGTAAAGTTCAGGACTGTATGGGGAATATGTAATGACTTCGCAGCGAAACTTCTGCAGTGTAGCTGAAACATCATTGGCAACTTGTGGGTAGGTATTATCCTGCTACATAATTACATTGACCATCAATGTTGGTGGGCGTTTGGAGTTGAATGTTTGCTCCACTTAATACACAGCGGTGCGTGAGCACTTAGCGGAAACTGAAGTGCACCAGGAAGATCAAGGGCCCAGAAATGATGCTGAATCGTTACACTGTGTTGCAGGATAATTCCCGCTCCCTAACTGCCAAGGTAGTTTCGACTACGTTGTACAAGTTCAATGTAGTTTCAACTCTCTCCGTACTATATCCGTGTCTTTGTAGCCCTGTAGAGAGACTTTCATGGTCGGAATCTAGCCATCCCTTTACTTAACCACACCAAATCCTTACTTAACCCTGCCGACCCTGCGCACAATGCGGGATAAAGGCGGTAGCAAAACCTTACACTTTAAGTCGATTCTCTTCCGGACGTGAGTTCAGTATTGTGTATAATCGATTCCGTAATAAATTATGTGAAACTTGAAAAGTTCCTCATTAGCTGCGTTAGTCGTAGTCAACCTGCTAAAACTGATTTAATGAACTCCTTGCATCCTGGAACAGCGGTGAGTCAGCAATTTTCGCTTATTAGTACAACGAAAAACCAGTCCAACGTTGCCAATTTATTTTTTTTCTGCCACTCGATAACTCATAAGTCAGTCAGCGAATAAAGGAAGTGAAATTTGCCATTTTGGACTAGTTCCTCAATGTGCTGATATAATCACCTTTATGCCTGTTACGAGTTTCGAAAGTGTACGCTACGATACAGTAGAAGAAAGCAATTACCAGCTACAATGGAAATCTAAAATTCAGTTCTAGCTCGCTGCGCTACACCTTTCCGTGCTGAATGCTCGGCATCGTTGCCAACGCGCATTCTGGAGGAAAAGCAGGAGGCAGTGTACGAGGCAACAAAAAGGCGTCCGCAAGTGTCAGCGTGTGTGGCATTAGCGGGGACTCTGCCAGCCCACTTAAGCGAATTAGCGCGGCGCAAATGTGCTCCCGACCCACAGGACCTTCGAGCTTTTCCGCTTGCAAAGTTCCCCCAGCTGCAATGACCCGTGCGCATCCAGTGACGTTTTAACTCACTAGACGATTCATGTGGAGAACTTCGGATATTACGATCTTCTCCGATCCGCGGTTTTTTGCACATTTGCTTGTCATATTGATGCCAAGGGGCGCTCTGGAAGGCTGGTAGGAAGAGCTTGAATTCAGATGACACAGAGTACACACTGTTCAATTTTAGGAAGATGTACTGAGTTCCAAGATTATGAACTAGCTCAGTGCACACTACGTTTTGTTAGTGACTTCAGTCTGAAGTTGTTTTTACGCAACTCTTCACGCTCCTGTGCAGCTCTCATAATTTCTGCGTTACTACTTTAACCTACACTCACTTGATCTACCTTACTGTATTCGAGATTTTGTCGCTCTCCATAATTTTTACTCCTCCCCCTACTTCACATACACACAGTTTCTTCATTACCAAAATAACATTTTATTAATGATGTGGAGAGGTGCTTAAGTAAATAAATTAGTGAAATCAAAGTGAACTAGAAATTAGAAAATAAATGAAAAATTTGGTTTAGTTTAGAGAGTTACATAATGGCAAACAGCGGGCAGAAGAGCAGAGCAGAAGAGACAATGACCGTGAAGTCAGCAAGTTCCACATAAGCGGACGCTGTCGATTCAGCCGTCAGGGCATCGCCAGAGCGGCTCACGTGTTTCTCAGTCGTCACATGTTATCAAAGGCCCTCGCCTACATTCCAAGAGCCAATGACCGACGTTAAGAAGATTATTCGAGAAGCTTTTCAACGTGACAGAAGAGGCAATGACCGTGAAGTCGTTCACCTCCAGTGAACTGAAGTAAACAAATACGCGAGACGCAATGGGCCCGAGAGTAGTTTTCAGTTCAGTTTCGGTGCTGAAAGACCGTCATGCAAGAAGAGACTACATCATGCACAGACGCACCAAGTCCGCCGCTGTAATGGAATAGCAAGCAGCAGCCTGGCGCCAGGAGACAGAAGTTAGAAGGTATATGAAGTCTGATTTTTAAGTACCCGGGTGACTCGTGAGGACGGGAAGGAGATGGCCTCACATCAGCAGTCACCTGTGAGCTGGGATGAAGATCTGACAGCCGAAGACTGGCAAGCAGGAGTCCGTCGTTCGAGTCCGGGACATTGACCTTCCCCTGCCGCGCCGCTCCGCTGGTCGACGCGCAACACACAGGGTCGCTTAGAGAAGAGAAACACTGGGACGCCACATCCAAGGTATCTCCATCCGATGCACGACTTCGCTCTCAATAATTAAACGGGCCACCTCGCGCTGCGCGTCTCCAGTCAGCTGCGTGAGACGGCGACAAGAGATACACACTGCCACGCGTAATCAGACGTCGCCGCTGCCGCAGCAGAAGGCTTTGCAAACGACACAGCTACCGTTCTCTTAGCCAGAACAACGAGTAAGGAAACAGTTGTACGAAACTTGCAATAAAAGTTATATTATGTATAAATGCTGTTTCATTCTACCTCATACCCGAGCCAAGGAAGAACACACCCTGCCCACATGTTGTTAAGAGAGAAAAGTAATTAATTTAAGTATTTTCACCCTGACATAATGCTTTAAAATCAAATGCACTTTGCAGTAATGCTCATCCTGGCAATTGACTAGCATCAAAAGAGAATACCCAGTCACATTTAGTATCACAACTGTTACATTTGGTGTCAGAGAAAAAACCCTTGGCTCAATATGAGGTGTGAATGACAGTCACTAAAGGTCCACAGTTAGTATAGTTTAATGTGTAAAAGGATAGGAGTTCGCGTAGCAGTCGTAATATTTTCTTTATTTAGAAGTGTATTCTCCCCCTATAACTTTAAGAGTTTTTCGAAAATATTTAAACATGTTTTGAATTCAGTGTAGTAAGATTGTGTAACTAATATTTTGTAAAATGACGACACGAAATCGTACAAAGTCAGAGTCAGCACCAAAAGCGGTTTCTACTGAGGAAGCTATTCAGAGCTTAGTTAATCAGATAGCACAGTTAAAAAATGACAATAATACATTATTTAAACAGTTGAGTGAGGTTAGGCAAACCAGTTCAATCCCTCCCACCCTAGATTCTTCAGCAGCAGCCTTGGTAACTCCTTTTTCAGGTAAACCTGGCGAGGAGATAACAGCCTTTTTTGATGATTTAGTAGCAGCTGCAAAGTTAGGATCATGGTCAGATGAACGGCTCTTACAAATGACAAAGTTAAGATTGCTAGGAGAGGCTAAAGCACACGTATTATACCACGAAGAAATACGGAATGCTGCAACATTTGAGGATTTGAAGAAAGTATTGCTTAAACGTTTTCAAAAACAGAACAGCTATAGATTTTATAGGGAAAAATTAAACACTATCACTAAGAGGCAAAACAAGTCGTTAGAAAGCTTTGTAGATAGGATTGGAAAAGTTAATATTAACACCTATTACTTGACAACTAGTGATGAAGCAAATAAAGTTATTTTACAAGAGGCAGAAAATAGAGCTCCGGATACATTTTTACGTGGGTTACCTCCTGAAACGTCCCTTCATGTCAGGGCAGAGTTTCCTAAAAATTTAGCACAAGCTGTATCTATGGCGACGGCTTTCGAACAAATAGACATTGCCACCAGATAAAAGGAAAAGCGAAATGTGTCTTCAGCAGGAGTACGATGTTTTAGGTGCGATCGGCAGGGACATATAGCAAAAAACTGCAGACAACCTAAATGCACTAGTTTTCAACGAATAGGTTACACATTGAAGCAATGCAGGTCTAAGAACGTTTTTGGAAATAGAAATAAGTTAAACTCAAACGGGAATGTCGGAGCCGCCGTCAGGCGTTCCTAATAACATTTCATGCCATTAAGGCGAATGTGAAGGCGGAATGCTGGTTATCTGCTACCACACAGGATAAAGAGGCAAGGATACTGGTGGATACAGGCGCAAACATATCAATAGTGAGTAATGAATGCATTGGAGAAAAGAAATATGACCCTCCAAGGTATAGATTGAGTGGAGTAGGAGGAGGTAGAGTGAAGTCATTAGGATGTACATCATTGATTTTCTATATTCGTGGTGTACAATTTCAAGAATATGTAGAAGTGGTAACAAAGGTAACTGACGGGTACGACACGATCCTATGACTGGATTTCCTAAATAAACATCACGCTAAAATCGACTTCAGACAGCAAACTGTAGAACTTAGCGGAATAGTGTTTCAGCTAGGTGACACCGCTACAAAGCGGCCACAGCCGCAAGATTTCCCTAACCGGAAGGCGAAATCAACTACACTGCGTGCAACGTCCTTGAAGGTTGATTCGCGGGATAAGATACCATTTGGCTCAGGAAAACGTACCCCGAGGTACCTACAGATACAGTGTGTCTAATAGAGCCATTAGAGGAAAATGAGGAATTAGACGTATCACATTGTTTTGTACGTAGAAGTGTTGTACGGGTTCAGGACGTTGAGGGAGAAAGAAAAGTACCGGTACATTTTTACAATTTCGGAGTGGAGGACAAAGAGTGCATAAGTGAATATTAGTAGCTACAGTCAGTACTTTTGAAGAAGAAGATTTCATTTGGTCAAATATTGATGATGGTCAGAAACCAGACGCCTATAAAACCGCATTACGCCAGAAGATTGAGCATTTGAAAGGAATGATAGAGACACGATAGAAGCAGTTTTAGTTGAGTTCCAAGATTTATTTAATGCGGAAGGTCCACTGCCAGCAACAGACATCACACAGCATAGGATCCCAACAGGAAATAGCCCCCCAGTTTATAGGAAGCCTCATAGAGTTCCGCATCACTTACAGCCAGTACTGAATGAATTTTTAGAACAGCATCTAAAAGATGGAATTATAGGATATTCTGATTCGCCTTATAATTCAAATATTGTAATTATTCCAAAAAAGTCTCCCGACGGTACGAAACGATATAGATTTTGTTCTGACTACAGACACCTTAACAAACTATCTCAGATGTTTATCCTCTTCCAAACATTACAGATATCATTGACAGTTTGGGTAACAGTAAATACTTTTCAACAATCGATTTACGTAGCGGATATCATCAATTGGAAGTTGCACCCGAAGATAGGCATAAAACAGCATTTTCTACTCCTGGAGGCCACTGGCAATTTAAAAGAATGCCTTTCGGTTTGAAAAATGCACCAGCAACTTTTCAAAGACTACTCGATGGAGTATTGCGAGGACTCAAAACTTAGCAATGTTGTGTATATCTAGACGATATTATTGTATTCTCCAAAGACATTAATGAACATGCTGTGCGTATGCGTAATGTTTTTCAGAGATTTAGAAAAGATAATTAACATTAAACATGGAAAAATTTAGTTTTGCATTGACAGAGGTTACATACCTAGGGCATGTCATTAGTGAAAAAGGAATTAAAAAACATCCTCGATTAATTTCTGCAGTTAAGAACTTCTCAACACCACAACGCGTTTTGAAAGTACAAAGTTGCATTGGTCTCCCATCGTATTACCGAAAATATGTTCAAAATTTTGCTGAAATTGCCCGACCCTTAACCCAATTATTGAAAAAGGGTGCTAAACTTCATTGGTCTGAAGATTGTGAATCAGCATATCAAACCCTTAAAGATAAGTTAACATACAGCCCAGTATTAGCCTACACAGATTATAATAAAGAATTTATTTTATCCTGTGACGCAAGTGGTCATTCAGTAGGAGTTGCTTTGAGTCAGAGTATTAATGGCGCGGAACACCCCATAGAGTACGCTTCGAGACAACTAACAACGGCAGAAAGAAATTATTCCACAACGGAGAAAGAATTTTTAAGTGTTATTTATGGCATCAAATACCTTAAACGCTACTTGTATGGTAGTAAATTCAAGGTTATTACAGACCACGCAGCTTTAAAATGGTTGTTTTGGTTAAAGGATCCATCTAGTCATGTCACCCGTTGAGCCCTATGTCTTTCCGAAATGGATTTCGAAGTTATCCGTAAACCAGGCAAAAAACACACGAATGCAGATTGCCTTGTCGGAAAATAGCACTTTTGGAAGCAACAGGCCGAGTTACTGAGGACTAGAGAAAGGCACAAGATGAAGATACACAAAGCAAAAAATACGCAACTCAAAAACAATTTTGCTTTGAAGATGGTGTATTATGCCGTAAAACAAAACTTGGACCGCGAATTGTGGTTCCCCAACACCTTAGACAAGAAATAATGGCAGAGGCTCACGATCATATCCTTGCGGGACACAGTGGACAGCGGACAACCGAAAGACGTGTAGCAGAGCGATTTTGGTGGCAAACCAGAAAGCAGGATGTTGCGCAGTACGTTCGTAATTGCATTGCGTGCGCACAACGAGATGAACTTCCTCGTTTAAAACTACCCTTACGGAGGCTCCCCGAGGCTTCATGTCCGCTTCAAATTTCCAGAGTGGATCTCTACGGGACATTTCATAAAACACCTGCTGGTAATAAGTATGTTCTTACAATTGTAGATAACTTTTCACGCTATCTAGCTATGGTGAGTCTTCCAGATCAGCAAGCAAATACAGTTGCCCAAGCTTTAGGTAACAACTGGACACTTAAATTTGGCGTACCTGAATCTATTATCACAGACCAGGGATCTAATTTTATCTCTGAATTAATGAAACAGCTATGCCACTTACTAAAAATAAGTAAATTACGCACAACTCCGTTACACCCTCAGTGCAACGGGCGCACAGAAAGAGTTCATCGGACAATTAGCAAGATGCTTTGTTATTATATTAACGAACAACATTCTAATTGGGATACGTATTTACCAATAATCGAGTCGGTATACAATGCCAAAACGCATGAATCAAATGGCATGTCACCTTATGAAGTGGTCTATGGGAGGAAAATGCCGCTCCCGTTTGATGTAATCAGGCAGAAAAACGGAAAAGTCGGAGAAACAGTAGGAGATTTCAGTCGAATGATGAAGGATGTATGGAAAAAGGTTCAAACATATACTACAAAGGGCTTGGAACGACAGAAAAGATTAGGTAATGCCCAAGCTAAATATCCAAATTACAAAATCGGTCAGTGGGTGATGCTGTCAACCCCATACATTGCGAAAGGAAAAACGAAGAAATTTGTAACAAACTGCAGACGTGCTTACCAAATCATTGAGATCACGTCACCAGTCAACGTTAAGCAGCAACTGCCCACCCGAACTACCATTGTGCATGTAAGTCGTTTAAAACCTTTTAAGGGCGCTCCAAATGTAATTCCTTCAACAATAGTGTCTGCTTTTCCGAAGGGTGGCGGAAGTTCCCGAAAAGGAAAAAGAGTGGCCACGCCAGCACAACATACAGACATGGCACTATACAATCTTCGACCCAGGGTGCGAATGTCCTAGTGGAATCTTAGTAGACTGTGGATGATATACAAATGTCAATAATTAATTAATGATAATAGTTTTTTTTAAAAAAACTTTGAACGTAGAAACATGTAGCTCTTGTAGTTAACAATGTATTCCTTCTTTTCTTTTTTTTCTTTTTACTAGCTTGGTAGTTCCATAACCATGTTGTTTGCTTTTTTCAGAAAACGCCATGCAAGCATTTCCTACACAAAACCTATCCTATCTCAATGACTCCCTTGACAGTTCCCTTTTGAAGTCATTAGATATGTTAATAAACTCACAGCAAGGCAAAACTGATGCCAATGTTATTATGCAACACATCTTAAAATTAAAAAGTGAACACAAAACTAAAATTATAATAATAGAAACGGGTATATCTGGAACCTTTGTGTTGGTGTTTCTGCTTTGTACAGTTTTATTTTATTTAAGACGAAAAAATAAGCCAAATAATAATATACCACTTCATCAAATCCCTGTTAACGGGATACCACACTCTTAACTCGTGTATTTCAGTGGTTACTTTTGAGCATTAGTGTATTAATTTTGTTTATTGTACTTCTCTCTTTACTAAACAGCCTCATGTTAAAATAAATAATGCTGTAGAATAGATATTCTTGCATTAATATAGGGTAGATTAAATAGGTGTTGCTATGTAATTTTCTAAGTGAAAAATCTATTTTTGTTCATTCATTGTCATCAAGATTTATTACACTTATTATAACCATTTATAAGCGTGCAATACTTTAGTAAAGTGATAAACTATTTTCAACATACTTAATGTGAAGCGTGTGTAATCTCCTAAGGCGAGAGTTTTCATTGCTTGTGTTAGTGCTTTTGCCGTTTGAAGAATGGAGGAATGTGGAGTGGTAAATTCGAGGGCGAATTTCTCCGAAGGGTGGAGGAATGTTGAGTTGTGCTTAAGTAAGTAAATTAGTGAAATCAAAGTGAACTAGAAACTAGAAAATCAATTAAAAACTTGGTTTAGTTTAGAGAGTAACATAATGGCAAACAGCGGACAGCACAGCAGAGCAGAAGACCATGATCCTAACTTTGCAGCTGCTACTAAATCATCAAAAAAGGCTGTTATCTCCTCGCCAGGTTTACCTGAAAAAGGAGTTACCAAGGCTGCTGCTGAAGAATCTAGGGTGGGAGGGATTGAACTGGTGTGCCTAACCTCACTCAACTGTTTAAATAATGTATTATTATCATTTTTTAACTGTGCTATCTGATTAACTAAGCTCTGAATAGCTTCCTCAGTAGAAACCGCTTTTGGTGCTGACTCTGACTTTGTACGATTTCGTGTCGTCATTTTACAAACTATTAGTTACACAATCTTACTACACTGAATTCAAAACATGTTTAAATATTTTCGAAAAACTCTTAAAGTTATAGGGGGAGAATACACTTCTAAATAAAGAAAATATTACGACTGCTATGCGAACTCCTATCCTTTTACACATTAAACTATACTAACTGTGGACCTTTAGTGACTGTCATTCACACCTCATATTGAGCCAAGGGTTTTTTCTCTGACACCAAATGTAACAGTTGTGATACTAAATGTGACTGGGTTTTCTCTTTTGATGCTAATCAATTGCCAGGATGAGCATTACTGCAAAGTGCATTTGATTTTAAAGCATTATGTCAGGGTGAAAATACTTAAATTAATTAGTTTTCTCTCTTAACAACATGTGGGCAGGGTGTGTTCTTTCTTGGCTCGGGTATGAGGTAGAATGAAACAGCATTTTTACATAAAATAACTATTATTGCAAGTTTCGTACAACTGTTTCCTTACTCGTTGTTCTGGCTAAGAGAACGGCAGCTGTGTCGTTTGCAAAGCCTTCTGCTGCGGCAGCGGCGACGTCTGATTACGCATGGCAGTGTGTATCTCGTGTAGCCGTCTCGCCCAGCTGATTGAAGACGCGCAACGCGAGGTGGCCCGGTTAATTATTGTGAGCGAAGTCGTGCATCGGATGGTGATACCTTGGGCGTAGCGTCCCTGTGTTTCTCTCTCTCAGCGGCCGCGTGTGTTGTGCGTCGGTCAGCGGAGCGGCGCGGCGGGGGAAGGTCAGTGTCCCGGACTCGAACCACGGACTCCTGCTTGCCAGTCTTCGGCTGTCAGGTCTTCATCCCAGCTCACAGGTGACTGCTGATGTGAGACCGTCTCCTTCCCGTCCTCACGAGACAGCAGGGTACGTAAATATCAGCCTTCAAATACCTTTTAACTTCTGTCTTCTGGCGCCCAGGCTCCTGCTTGCTATTCCATTACAGCGGCGGACTTGGTGCGTCTGTGCATGATGTAGTCTCTTCGTGCATGACGATCTTTCAGCACCGAAACTGAACTGAAAACTACTCTCGGGCCCATTGCGTCTTGCGTATTTGTTTACTTCAGTTCACTGGAGGTGAACGACTTCACGGTCATTGCCTCTTCTGTCACGTTGAAAAGCTTCTCGAATAATCTTCTTAACGTTGGTCATTGGCTCTTAGAATGTAGGCTAGGGCCTTTGATAACATGTGATGACTGAGAAGCACGTGAGCCGGTCATTGCCTCTTCTGCCAGTGTACATTCTATCTACTTTCTGCGTTACTACTTTAACCTACACTCACTTGATCTACCATACTGTATTCGAGACTTTGCCTCCCTCCATAATTTTTACTCCCCCCCCCCCCCCTCCTTCACAAACACACACTTTCTTCATTACCAAAATAACATTTTATTAAGGAATCAGGATATGTGCTTCCAATTAATCTCTTCTTATAGTCACGTTGTCCCATAAATTTTCTCCAATTTCGATTTAGAACCAACACATTAGTTATACTATTTACCTGTCCAATCTGCAATATTCTTCCATGGCTTACTTTTCAAAATCTCCTATTGACTTACTTTATTGTCCACAATTCACATGCGCACAAGGCAGTACTCCAAAGTTATACCTTCACAAAAGATCTCGTACCACTTAAATTTATTTCCGATGTTATTGCTATCTACATTTAAATCTAAATGGCTACGCTGCAAATCACATTTAAGTGCATGGCAGAGGGTTCATCGAACCACCTTCATAAAATTTCCATGTTATTCCACTCTCGAACAGCGGGTGGAAAAAACAAAGACATATCTTTCCGCGCGAGCTCTGATTATGCTTATTTCATTGTGATGAGCGTTTCTGCCTATGTAGGTCAACAAAATATTTTGGGATTCGGAGGAGGAAGTTGGTGTTTGATACTTCTTGAGAAGATCCCGCTACAACGAAAAACGCCTTTGTCGTAAGTATCTCCACCCCAAATCCTGTATCATGTGCCCGACACTTTCTTCTAAGTTTTCTGACAATAAAACTCAGTCTTTGATTTACCTTCCCAACAACTTTTCTATGTGTTCTTTCCAATACTAGTTATTCGTAAATGTAATTGCACTTTGGCTAACATTATCTATTTCGCGGCTCAGATAGCAAAACGTCTTTTAGTGTCTCATTTGCCACTGCAAGTCCCTCTGATAATTTGATTTAATTCGACTGCATTCTATTAGCCTTATTTTCTATTGGTTGGTATTCATCTTAAAACCTCAAGACACTGCCTATCCCAGTCAATGGCTCTTATTACTCAAAAAAATGGGTTCAAAATGGCTCTGAGCACTATGGGACTTAACATCTTAGGTCATCTGTCCCCTAGAACTTACAGCTACTTAAACCTAACTAACCTAAGGACATCACACACATCCATGCCCGAGGCAGGATTCGAACCTGCGAACGTAGCAGTCCCGCGGTTCCGGACTGCAGCGCCTAGAACCGCACGGCCACTGCGGCCGGCTCTTATTAGCCCTTTGGCGTCTCTCACAGAATTGCAATGTCATAATAAAACAACACCTTTTATTGTTTTTCCCTGGACTCAGATTCCCCTCAACTGCTCCCTCCCTTTGAGGTCATTTGACACCTGTAACTGCAGTCCAGTTTCTGTAGGAGACTTATGTACGATTTCAGTCCCAAGTATTTTACACCAGTTACATTCGCTATTTTAAAGAGTTTGGTGCTGTCGCCTTTGCCAAAATCAATTTCTAAAACTGCAAGTGCAATAAATATCCATTTTCCTTTCTTTAATCGAAGATATCTATCGAATTGCGTGTCTACACTATTTTCCAGTATCCCGTCTGACCAAAGGTCGTCGTCCAACAGTTGTTCCCCTTTTTCCCCTTTTGTTTTCATTTTTCAACCGTGCAACCAAGACTCATTAAACTATCTAACCTGTTTCACAATGCATCGTCCATATGAATCACAACTGGCTCGTCATTCAGACGCAATAGACAACGTGTTGATTTTCTTTGTGCCAGAGCTATATGTTTATCGCTTTTGCACAGCTATGTATTGCACACTCATCCGAGAAATACCCTTCCCTCTTGAAGGAAGATCCGTAAAGACATCAAGCAGTCACCTATACTCCTAATGACATTATTGCACTTCATTATCTCCCAACCCGTTTACAAACGAATTTTCAAATGTACGAAACTTCTACGAATGGACTTTTCTGGCGATCGCTCGACAGACGCCGCAGTTCCCTACACAAGTTTTCAGTTGCGTTGTAGGTCGTCTTGATAGAGTATCCTATTCCACCAGCTGCAAAGAGCTTGTTCTCCCTCCGTAAAATTGTTGTCTGTAGTGTGGAAAGCTTCTGAAACCTTACTGCCATGTACCCGCCGATTGTCAAAACGGATCGACAACCCCTTAGACACGGAAGCATCAAGGGCATATGTACAAGGCATTGCCTCCCCGGACAGCATCAATCCCAACATGAGCGACAGACTGCAGGACAAGCACCACCAGGGATCCTCCAAGCCAGGGACCTATTTCCTCCGCCGTGTTACGTGTGCAGAACTGGATCTCCACGAACACCTCTGCGTCCCGATTACACAGAGCGGCACAAGCCAACACGTCGTCAGTTCGCTCCACCGGAGCTCTGGGTCAGTTCATGCGCCGATTCCGTCAGAGCCCTGTCGGAGGCCGCCGCGAACAGCACCTACGACTTTCCAGAGATACTCTGAGACCTGCCTGTTGGCCAATTATCCCGAATGCTCAGCCTCTGTTGTTAGCTATAAGCAGTGGCATGGTCTTCACGTCCTACTACTTTAATTGACTGTGTGAGCCAGACGTATACCTACTAAATTGTAGACTTTCACTGCCGGAAATGTCATATCCATTATAATTACACGGGCTGTTATGCCGTCTGCGGGAGACATCTTCAAGGGGGTCTGTAGTTCGATGGAAATTCCAACACACCCACTGGCTCACTGCTGAATGCCGCTAAACTACGTGTCCGCACGCTCCCGCGCCGCGGTGTGGCGTCACGTGTTTTGATAACGTCAGTGCAATTGGTCGCTGTTCGTTGCCGTCGATCGCCGTTGCCCTCACCCAGTAGAGGATGGGTGGTACACATCTTCTTTAACACCGGCATCCATATACCGTTCAATTTCATGCCCTCCACCTTACGATTGAAATTATTAGGGTGTTTAGCGATTTCGATTGCCTCCCTGTAGAGCCTTTCGTAATATCTACTTGTGGCCGCTAGTACTTGCGTCTCCTCGAAACGAATATGGTGGTTCCCTAGCTGGAAAGCATGATCCACAACAGCTGATCGTTCCGTTTCTCCTCTTCTACAATTGCCCTTGAGCTCTTCCAAACGTTTTGAAACCGTTATTTTAGTGGTACCCACATAAACATCTCCACAGCTGCGTGGGATCCCATACACTCCAGCCTTATCCAATGGTTTGTGAGCGTCCTTGGCAGGCTTAAGGTATTCCTGTATCTTCCTGGTGAGCTTGTAAATTATGGTAATATTCCGCTTCGTCAAGATCCTCCCTATTCTTTCCGTTACATTTTTAACAAAAGTCACGAAAACCTTAGATTTTGCAGTAGCCTGTACGTCACTATGATTTCTGCGTGGCTGTCTCAACGCACGTTTCATTTCGGCGGACGAATATCCGTTCTTCAGTAGTGCATTGTGTAGAGGTTTTTGCTCAGCTCCGAGCAACTCAGGTTCACAAATATTTGTAGCTCTGTCCGCTAAGGTCTTGATAACACCTCTTCTACTGTGGGAGGTGGTTCGAATCCCGGTGCAAATAATGGTCCGTGTGTGTGGGTTTGCGGTACAAAAAAAAATGGTTCAAATGGCTCTGAGCACTATGGGACTCAACTGCTGTGGTCATAAGTCCCCCAGAACTTAGAACTACTTAAACCTAACTAACCTAAGGACATCACACACATTCATGCCCGAGGCAGGATTCGAACCTGCGACCGTAGCAGTCGCACGGTACCGGACTGCGCACCTAGAACCGCGAGATCACCGCGGCCGGCGTTTGCACTACACTGAGTGGCCCAAACTACCATTTTCGTTTCTAAAAAGAAGCACATCGAGGAAATGTAATTTGCCGTCTACCTCCTCCTCCTCCACTGTAAACTGAATTCTTGAGTTTATACTATTCAGATGCTCTTGAAACCGGCTTAGTTCCTCCCTGCCATGTCTCCACAGCACAAACGTGTCATCCACGTATCGGAACCATACTTTTGGTTTTTGCTGGCAGTACCTAAGGTCTGTTCTTCGAATTTCTCCGTAAAGAAGTTTGCAATTACGGGACTTACGGGTCTTCCCATTGCCACGCCATCCGTTTGCTCATAAAACTGTTCGTTTCACTTGAAGTATGTGGTCGTCAAACAACACTTACACAGTTCTGAAATATCGGCAGGAAAAATTCGATTCAGCTGTTCCATACATCATTAAGTGGAACCATGGTAAACAGCGATACCACATCGAAGCTGACCAATATGTCCTTCGGCTGGACCACTATGCCATTCAACCTGCTGATGAAATATGTCGAATTCTTTATATAAAAGCCCGAACGGCCCACATGTGGTTAACAGCGTAGTCAAAAACTTGGCTAACGAGTAGGGCGAACCATTGGCACTTAGTACCGGTCTTAACGGTACATTTTAATTATAAATTTTGGGCAATCCATAAAGCCTCGGTGGTAGCGTAACCGAATTGCAGAGACCTTTCTGTACACTCTCTTCAATGGAGGACTTTTTTTATTAACCGTGACACAGTTCTGAGAACGTTGTTAGTGGGGTCCTTATTCAGCTTCCTATATGCTTGCAGATCCAGTAGATCAGTAATTTTACTCTGGTAGTCGGCCACATCCATAACCACCGTCGCGCTTCCTTTGTCAACTGGGAGAATCAAAATACTATCGTCGTCATTCATTTATATTACTCTTCGGCGGTTTTGCATTGGCTAATATTCTCACTGTTTCTATACGGATTTCTTCAGCTCCTACAGAATCCACACTGCGAATTCGTGCTTCTACACTGGCTATAATTCCTTCCTTGGGCACAAAACGCGGACTAACAGCAAAATTTCGTCCCTTGGCAAGCACAGATGTCTCATCGTCAGATAACGAACGTTTGGATAAATTGAGAAGGGTCCGGGAAACGTCTAAATGCCGAAGAGTCTGATTAGGTAGAAAATTATCAAACTACTTCATCTGTCTACTGGACGCTGTTACCATATGCTTCCCCTTGGTATCATGCAGTAGTCTATCAATTTTATCCTAGTCACTACTGCACAGTTTATTACTGATAGTAATATAGAGAGACATTAACTTACAGTTTGTGCTTGCCAAGTTGCTGCTGAATGCGCTCTCGTAGCAAGGCCTCCTCTGTCTGTTTGAAAATGTGTTGTGCCTTTCCGGAATAGAACTATGGGACTTGACTTCTGAGGTCATCAGTCCCCTACAACTTAGAACTACTTAAACCTAACTAATCTAAGGACATCACACACATCCGTGCCCGAGGCAGGATTCGAACCTGCGACCGTAGAAGTCGCGCGTTTCCAGAATGCAGCGCCTAAAACCGCTCGGCCACCACGGCCGGCACGTGGTATTACAGTCGGCGCATTAACGATGAGACACAGCCTCTCCGAGGTGGCGATTAAGTGGGGATTTTCCCGCACGACCATTTCACAAGTGTACCGTGAATATTAGAAATCCGGTAAAACATCAAATCTCCAACATCGCTGAGACGGAGAAAAATGGTGTAAGAACGGGACTTACGACGACTAAGGAGAACGTTCAATGTGACAGAACTGCAACCCTTACACATATATTAACGATAGACCACCAAAGCAGTAGTGTGCGAACCATTCAACGTAACATCATCGATATGGCCTTTCGGAGCCGAAGGCCCACTCTTGTACCCTTGAAGACTGAACGACACAAAACTTTACGTCTCGCCTGCACCCTTCAAGATCGTCATTGTACTTTTTATGACTGGAAACATGTTGCGTGGTCGGATGAGTCTCGTTTCACATTGTATCGAGCGGATGTACGTGTACAGGTATGGAGACATCATGAATCCATGGACCCTGCATGTCAGCAGGGGACTTTTAAAGCTGGTGGAGGCTCTGAAATGGTGTGAGGTGTGTGCTGTTGTACTGATATAGGACCCGTGATGCGTCTAGATACGACTTTGACAGATGACAAATACGTAAGAATCCTGTCTGATCCCCTGCATACGTTTATGGCCATTGTGTACTCAGACGGGCTTGGACAATTCCAGCAGGACAATGCGACACCTCACACGTTCACAATTCCTACAGATTGGTTCCAGGTACACTCTTCTGAGTTTAAACACTTCCTGTGACTCCCTAGACATGAACATTGTTGAGCACATCTTGGAAAATTTGCAACGCGTTGTTCAGAAGAGATCTGTGGACAGCCATGCAGGATTCATGATATTAGTTCCCTTAAACACTACCAGTATTATTCGAGTCTATCCCATGTCGTGTTGCGGCACTTCTGCGTGGTCGCTGAGTCCCTACACGATATTTGCTAGGTGTACCAGTTTTTAGGCTCTTCAGTGAATATCTGCATTGTTGATGCAGTCGTTATTTGCTGTCAGCTCTAATGAGAACAACTGTTTCATTGAACAGTTCACAATTGCTCACTCTTCACCCTACCTTCCTATTCATAACGAACCAGTCCCCAGTTATACCATCTTCTGCTTTGTGTGTTGAAGGCAGAGTCTTAGTAACCTAGAATATCCTTTTTTCTGACTTCACAGTTGCCATGGCTGCATACTGCAGATTTGTCACAGTTATATGGTTTTGAATGAAATATCAGATCACAGGGTCAGTATCTTGCTACAAAAGAAGGTAATGAAGCAGCCGCCTAGCGTTCGACAGGGTCACTTAAAATCAAGTCCCGTTAGATCGTACAATGTTATGCTTAGTACCCACATAAAGGCCGAAATGGCAACAGCACCAGGAAATCCGTTTGAGCCACAAGCGGAAAATTATGTGATTAAAAGAATTATAAAGTCTGCAGACCCACATTTCATGACGTTAATGGATATAGAAATTGGTCATAAAAATTGATTTATGTATGTTTGTGTGTGCTGGTTGCCATAAAAATGAGATGCATGAGAAACTGCTTCATGTTACTTGACGTTTGAATTTCTCCATTCTGTATTACTAATTCTATTCGCAATAAATATCGCAGACAGAATCCACAAATGCTCCCGAATCCAGCTACAAAATTATATCATGCTACCACACATGGTTCAGGCGACATGTCGTAAACACTGAGATGGGTGACTACTTGCTACGTTGTGCATGACGTTTAAATTTATTACTTCTTTGCTACTAAAGCATGTTGCAGACAGTATCCACATATGGCGCAGAGTGTACTTACAAAATTATAACACTGCATGAAACGTAGATAAGGAGATATGATGCCATAAACACTGAGCTGCTTGAAAACTGCCGGATACTATAGTTAGACAGTTGTAGGTTGTGCACATTTATTTGTGCAACTGGTTGATAGTTTCAAAGCTGTTTTCCCGAACACATGGAAATGAATCATTTTCGGTATTACACTAAAAACACAGCTCATATTTTGTTTTCGTTTCTGATGGAAAATTGGGAAAATGAATACCCGTACAATGCCGTGATTGCAAACTAGCAGCGAATAAAAATCCATTTTTGAATTTGGATCTCTAGGCAATGCCAGATTCCACTGACAGTGACTTTCATCCGTAAATGATTGTAACGCAAACGGGTGTCATACCACTGCAAAAGAAATTTATTTACGTATGTTGGCCTGAAACGGTCGGAAGAGGTATGCGACCTGCATTATTAATACGATAGACTGGATTTTAGAAAATCTGGGTAGTCGTCAACAAACAGGTAGCAGTACTGTTTTTATTTTGGTATATTTATCCTAAATACCATGTTTCGTGCTCTACTCATCATCAGATTTCTTGATGTAAACAAAATAACACACACACACACACACACACACACACATATATATATATATATATATATATATATATATATATATATATATATATATATATATATATATATATATTATTGTTCGTGTTTTGCCCTTAAAGAGCACATTTGGGCTAAGCTACATGGCCAGTTCCTTTTGCTGCCTTCCTTGCTGCCCAAACTTCCCTCATTCGCTCGCTGTGTTTCTGTTTCCGGTCATCTGTCCATGCTTCTTGTCGGCTTTGTGTCTGCGGCTTCATCTTGATTGCCTTTTGGTTGCCCATATTTCTTTCATCTTCCGGCTGTGATCTTGCTTGCGTTCTTCGGTCGATTTTACGCCTGTTCGTTTGTCACATTGTATCTCATGTAGTTTACATTTCTTAATGATGTTTCTGAATTTTATTCTGTCGTTTATTGTGTCTGCTGTGATGTTGAGTTGGTTCAGGTTGTTTTTTACCTCTGCAACCCATTTGTTGTTTCTAGTGGTTACCCAGTCTAAGATCTGTTTGGTCAGTCTGTGTTATGGCATTCTGTACAGGTGTCCATAGAATTGTAGTCTGCGTTTTCTAATCTTTTCTGTGATTGTCTCCGTATGTTTGTATAGTTCCTCTGGAGGTTTCTTGATCCATATTCCATTTTTGTTAGTTGCGCCAAATATTTTCCTAAGTATATTCTTTTTTACTTTTTCTAGTTGTCTGATAAGTGTATGCCCTAGGATTAGTGTGGTATCTGCTGCATATAGTGCCTCGGGGAGCACCACCGTGTCGTAGTGGCGTAATTTGTCTTTTTGTGAGATAGACTTCTTATTGTAATTATTCCACACTACTTTGTATGCCTTGTCCAGTTTAGTCTTTCTTTCTTCGTTTGAGTCTCTGTTATGTCCACTCATTTGCAGTGTTTCACCGAGGTATTTGAAGTTTGCCGTTTTGTAAATCGTGCCATACTTTGTGTTCAGAGATGAGAGTTTCTTTGTGCTCATAAACTGTGTCTTTTCGTAAGAGATCTGTAGTCCAGTTTTGGAAGCGATTTCGTGCAGTTTTTGAATAGCGTCTTTTGTTTCTTTTATACGTTTCGTGACATTCGCCAAATCGTCTGCAAAAGCCAGGCATTTAATCTGTACGTTTACTAAGGTTATCCCCTGCTGTGATGTTTCCTATTCTTTTATTACCTTATCTAACACCAGATTGAAAAGGAGAGGTGAGAGGCCATCGCCTTGTCGGTCACCTGTGCGAATTTCAAAGGGCTCTGATAGTTCCCCACAGAACTTTACTTTGGAGGTCGTGTTGGTTGAAGTTTGCTCTATGATAGCCCGTGTTTTGTTGTCTGCCTTGTATTCTGCTAGAGTTTTGAAGAGAGTTTTCCGGTCGATAGAGTCGTACGCCTTGAGTCTGACAGTTTGATTTTGCGCTATCACACTCATATATATATTGTGTGTGTGTGCGTGTCATAGTGCAAAATCAAACCGTCAAACTCAGTACATACCATTTCGTAGCGAAACTAACTCTGACGGCTTGTTAGTTGCTTGCACGTTCACGAGCCAAAAGGCGTGACATCCAATTTAAACATGGAAAATAGGAATGTTACTCGTGAGGAAGACTACAAGAAACTGGTACTTCAGTGCACTAGCACTTGTTAGGTAAACCGCACGGTGCAAGATGCACCATCTTAAGGCTTTCGGCTGTGCAGATGCCGCTGTTTACTAACAAGTAAAACAGTAACCAATAATAACTAAAAGTACATGTTGTGTACCTACGTATGGGCACATTACAACACCCGTCGCAGGAGTACAAGGATCAAGAAAGTACATCACAAAATTGTAGAAAAAATGTTCTGTCGTGGACAGACAAGACTTGTCGAAGATTACAAAAGGATTTCTTTAGATCTACAATTACACTTCTTGGCTATTGGTCAAACATAAAATCTTAAGACATTTGTCCAAACCTGTGGTTTATTATTGCGGCTATCCACATGCCAAAATGTTTATTGCCAGAATGAGATTTTCACTGTGCTGCGGAGTGTGCGCTGATATGAAACTTTCTGGCCGATTAAAGCTGTGTGCCGGTCCGAGACTCGAACTCGGGACCTTTGCCTTTTGCGGGCAAGTGCTCTACCAACTGATCTACCCAAGCACGACTCACGAACCAGCAGAGCTTCTGTTAAGTTTGGAAGGTAGCAGACGAGGTACTGGCAGAAGTAAAGCTGTGAGGACGGGGCGTGAGTCGTGTTTGGGTAGCTCAGTTGGTAGTCAATTGCCCGCAGAAGGCAAAGGTCCCGAATTCGAGTCTGGGTCCGGTACACAGTTTTAATCTGCCAGGAATTTTCATGTTTATTGCCAATTAGAGCAAGCAGAACAACAAAAATGCATGTAAAGCACAATAAGAGAAGCACCACTGTAGTATATGAGCACCACATTGTACCTTTCAACATATTAAAATTTTTATTTTTACTAAATGGTAACGTATCACGGTTACATAAAATTTTTCTCTCGATTTACTGATCAGAATAGTACATAGGGAAGCGAGCGTACATTTCGCCGTTTAATTATTTTTGGTTCAGTTCTGCTCTTTCTTTTTAACATCTGTTTTTTTAAAATCTATAGCTAATTTTTTTAATATCGTTTATAACAGGAAATCTTATCATGGGCAGTGCCCGAAACATGTCATTTGGAATAAATTCACTAAAAAACAACTAGAACCTGTTTGTCGGCGATTGTTCAGTTTCTCTAAAATCCAGTCGGTTATAGGAATTAATGTGACCTGTAACCCAGCAGCACCTACCGATTACTCCATGCCTCTTGCACGTGGCGTATACCGAGTGTCGCCTAACCTAGCCTAGTCTAACCTAAAATAGCTATTAGCGGCGCCCACTGTTTATCGCGGCTCCAGTGGAGGGTTCTTTGCCCACTGGCGGGCCGCTCTCGTGTTCACAGGCTGAAACTCTGCCTGCGAGGCGCATCTCCCGTTACGTTCTCTCGCAGTCTCGCCGTCAAAGCGGCCGAACTGAATCCTTTATACACAGCGCCGGCGCCGGCTGCACAGAGCTAAAGGGAGGCTGAAATTGGAACCATAAATGCAGGAGGTAAAACAACCACGAATAAGTATACCGGCTCTCCCCAACCCCTATCCGCTTTACGTTTAATGATGCGTCCCTGAGAGATATTGATGATTTGCATAGAACCGTCATCACAAAGCGTTGTGCTGTAACTAAATACTGTTGTTCTATTCAAGAAGCTGACAGTCTTTCAAAGTTTAACTGAAATGTACAGAACTGCACAAAAATAAAAAATAAAAATAGTCGGGCACAGTACGTTTCTTTGTATTTACACGATGGACGAAGTCACGGCACATCGTCACAGCCATTAAGTATCTAATGAGATGTTATCCACTGCATTCTTACTAACAGACCTTAAAACGTTTGAGATGTACCTGTGCTGAACAAATACAGTGATCATCGGTTAATTAGAGCTAGATTTGAATTGAATGCAAAGTGTGTAAGGGTAATGAAAAGAAAAAGAAGAATCCCAAATTTTAAGAATCTCGAAGAACGGAGAGAGGAATTTCGAGAAAGAATGAGGAAAAAATTAAAATACTGTGAAGCAGAGGAAGTAAGCAAGGTGCTAATCAGAACAGCTGAAGAAACGGGTTTGTGCAAACCTTAGGACCAGTGAAGGCATCAGACAAATAAAGCGGTAAGTTTGATGCAAATGAGAAGACACAATAGAAACAAAGATAAGATAAAACATACAGAACTGTGCAAGGCTCAGAGAAACACCCTGAAAGAAGACATCAAGAAGTATGAAGAAATGGTTCAAATGGCTCTGATCACTATGGGACTTAACATCTATGGTCATCAGTCCCCTAGAACGCAGAACTACGTAAACCTAATTAACCTAAGGACATCACACACATCCATGCCCGAAGCAGGATTCGAGCCTGCGACCGTAGTGGTCACGCGGCTCCAGAATGAAGCGCCTAGAACCGCACGGCAAGTATGAAGAAGCTACGCTGAAAGACATTCTTGAAAAAAAAATCCAGCTTAAGAATGGCCAAGCGGAAACTTATAGTTGGGAAGAGTCAGCTAGTATCTGCTATACACAGATCTAGGCCGAAGCGAAGATAAGAAACGAATAATGGATAGATTGATAGTTTTATAGTAATCTGTAATGTCAAGTCAATGACAACTTATGTCTAGGTGAATCGGATGCTTCTGTTTTCCAGATCCCAGAAATGCTCCATGTCGCTCAAAGAAAATATGGCAGATGCTCAAAACAAGTATGTCTGTCATATTGGAGCCTAATTTACGAGAAAAGAGCAGTAGGAAGCCATCGAACAGATGCGACAGAGATATAAGAAACACACCAAGAATTAATTGGCAACGAGAAGCTCAAGATCGGCAGAAATGGAAGACGTTTCAGAAGTCCTATGTTTCACGCCAATGCAAAGAGGCCGCATGTCCAAGCTGATGATGAAAAACTTTTGTGAAACTATTGGCCTTACGAACCATTGATGTGAACTATACTTCACGAACCACATACTAAAACTAATGCAGACTATTTCCAAAAAGCCGGCTGTCGTGGCCGATCGGTTCTAGGCGCTACAGTCTGTAACCGCGCCACCGCTAAGGTCGCAGGTTGAAATTCTCCCTCGGGCATGGATGTGTGTGATGTCCTTAGGTTCGTTAGTTTTAAGTAGTTCTAAGTTCTAGGGGAATGATGACCTCAGATGCTGAGTCCCATAGTGCTCAGAGCCATTTGAACCATTTATGAATTCCAACTACATTGGAATGAGAGAAAGTTTTAACGATTGTCTCACACATAATGATTTGATAGAGAGACAGTAATATGCGTTATCTACTAGACACAATACGAACGAAATACTATGACCTCCCTTCCGAAATCGCGGTACAATTCGCGTGTGCCATCATTTAAGACGCGAGTCCCGTACTAAAAATTCCTTTATGCCGAGAAAAATTAGGGGGCATAATAGACTTGGCAGATATGTTCGTGGTAGCAGTTGTGCAGAAATTTTACCTGAAGAATTTAGAGAAATGTCTCCAAGTGAATTAAGACGATTGTGATGCAGTTACGTGCCATACACATTAAAGCTGAAACATGGGTGCAATATTTTAACACACGTTGAATATACAGAACACGTCTGCCACTTAACACACTTGAAAAGAAAATATCAACTCAGTTTTTCTGTGCCAGACGTGACTTCCGTTCCAAGAGTCAGGACTTTTTTACATATGTATTTATGACACACATCAATGATTGTTCACACACGAATTAAATATCAAAGAGATGTCGGTAAATTTACGGTAATATCTCCACTTCTGAGTAATGATTACACTTTATATAAAGACATCGTATCATTTCTATTTCAAGCAAACCAAGTTATTGGATTAGGGTGTTGTCGTGGACACCTTTAAGGCAACAATACAGATTAATGTTGTTTATTTTTTAATACGGATTTTTACATTTTAAAAGTGGTATTAGTGCTAAACATGACGTTCGTACTAGCATTTCGGTGAATTGAACGTTTTTGTATATTTCAGTAGGAGGCCCAATTAACTTAATAAGGTCATTTGTTCCAGCTCAACCGTTTTAACAATTTTCAAAATGCATTGCTTTTACTCTGTCGTCTGAGTTTTCCGCTGAAATGTAAAATTCTTAAAGACAATGTTTTAAAAATACCTTAATTTTAAAGCAGATTATGTATTTGATGGTCCTTTTTACACGGCGCCACCATTGTCGAAGTAAACAAAGTATTATAAGTGGTTAACTTTGTTTCTCAAGATATTATCTTTAGATGTGTAACTGGTGGCAAACATAATTTACTAAGAGTCGGAAACGTTTCTTTCGCTTACCAATCTGCAACAATATTATTGGTATATTACGTAATTTTATGAGCATTGATATCAACACCAGTAACGTGATGTTTACTTTTTCACACACGGTTTTTGCATACCGACCACTGAACGTACAAACTAGAACTGAAATATCCGATACACGAGCTGCTTCATTACAGTAAACCACAACGGACGGCGACGTCCAGTCTATATTGTCAATACAATGCGTAAGATAAAGTTGCACCGACCGTTTTGATTTGTCGTGCGTCTGTTATGTTGAGTAGACATTCCCGAACTCTCCACAAACAAGTCACGACGACCCTTCTCCAGAGCGATGTAAAATGGTAGTGGAGCACACATTACTTGTAAAGATGCCGGCCTGGGTGGTCGAGCGGTTCTAGGCGCTACAGTCAGGAACCGCGTGAACGCTATGGTCGCAGTTTCGAATCCTGCCTCGGGCATGGATGTGTGTGATGTCCTTGGATTAGTTAGGTTTAATTAGTTCTACGTTCTAGGGGACTGATGACCCCAGATGTTAAGTCCCGTAGTGCTCAGAGCAATTTTTTGAACTTGGAACGAAGCATGAGCCCATAACGTACTGTTTAAATGAAAAGCAGCGAAAATTATTTAGCCGTCTTGAGAGACCTTTAAAGAGGTGTTCTAGTAATGTGTTTTTTCTTGTTGTTCTTGTTTCTTCGTATTTGACATATTTTGTCACTTTCCCTTGTTTCAGGTAAGTGCGTACATACCATCTGTCGTCTCTGAACTTACGTTGTGGATTCGTACACTCCTCTGATGCCTGGTAAGTAACAACTACTTAACGTTTCTTTCACCAGGTATTATGTAATTATCTATTAAGGGGACATTGTATGTCCTATGCCCCCAATGTCAAATTATCGATTTTTATAACCCATTACCTTGCAAACCTTTTAAGACACCTACTTACAATTTTCTATAACTATTGAATGCACATTTCTAGGTAAATTGAACTAGAATTATTACTAAAATTGTAGTGTGGGGCATGCTATCTTTTCTTTTTTCCAACAGTCAATTTTTGGCAGAATTTTGTAAATAAATGAGCATAAAAACAAAACAACTCAGGATATTTTAATTATTCTAGTTCCATAGGTGTTGAATCTCACACTTGGAATGCTGTGAAAATTTCATGTCTCTACCATCAGTATTTAAAAAAAAAAAACTGGTCATTTATTGCAAAAAATGTAGTTCAGAGATATTGAGTTTTATATTTTTTATTACAAATTCTTATACAGGCTTACATTTCTGCTTCTTTTATGCACTAGAATTGCCCTGGCCCATAGTCTGTGTCTTCTTCAGTGTCACAACAACCCACTACTCGCCTCCTCCTTTTCTTTCTTGCTTGTCATTTGCTGAGTAGCTAACTCTGCTTCACGTACACGAAGCTCATCCAGTTTCCGCAGTCCTGTAGCTGTCTTCTGTCCAAATCTTACCTCTAACTTCTCCAGAACCTTAAGTCTTTCGTAGGTAGCACCATTAAAAGTTATTACAGCATCAGGAACTGCTAACTGTAGAGTCATAAGGCCAACAAATACCTTTTTAGGCACACGACACCACACAACATTATTGAAGGACTCATTCACATTCTGGGTCTTCCCATGTAAACTCTTCTTTAGTACCTCAGGATTTGCCGAACCTTTGTAAATATGTTTGATTGTCTCCATTACTGCCAAATTAAGAGAAAGTTTATGTAAATTTTTGCAGGGTGCCAGAAATTTCAGCTTGCCTACATTTATATCAAATGTTTGATGGAGGTGGGCACAAAGCATGACATGGCTTTTCATCGGTTGATATTCGATGGAAGAAGAAAATGCAGGTCTCACATATCTGTTTCTTGAGGTTACTTTTACGCTTAGACATTTCATTTACGTATAAAAAGCAATAGAAGTTAGCTTAAAAAGAATATAGCCAATAATCACTCTAATTTCAACGAAAATTAATACCAGAAACAAAGGACTGTTTATTCGTAATGCCAACTTCTGAGACGTAGCAGTAACTACAAAACAAAGCATTTCGCATCCTTCTAGACTGTGTAGTTCCCAAGATATGACTGCTCAACTATGGCAGTATATGCGCAGCCGCAAAATTTGACAGTCACATGCTAACATTCAAAATATTATTTGAAGGTCTCACAATTGTCTGATTTTAATGCACTATATACGAAAATATTCAGGGAAGTCAGACAGTACATTATGGAGTAGTAAACAGAAAATGTAAAATTTTAGTTGACTTCACGTAAAATGTCCCATTAATTACAAAAATCTGAGGTACACGCTTTATCATGAAGGATATATGTCACCTCCCGAATCGTCTCCCATTTACCCGATTGTCAAACATTTAGAAAACTATCGCACAGTCACGTGAATAACACTCTTGCCAGGCAGTTGCGGTACACGTTTCCCGTTCGCTGGGTGAGAGGGTGGTGAAAGCTACCTAACTGCGACTCAGACATTTTCTTTAACGCAACTACATATGTAAAGATTATCCAAAGCTTAAAATTGTAGCGCACTTTTATTTGTCTCGAACACTGCGTTAAATTTTGTGATCTTCTAATAAATTTCACTGTCGAAATTTCATCTTGCCTCATAGCCGAGACGCAAAAATTGGGTCACTTGTTGCAGTATTACATTATCTATTAAGATTCTAAATCTTACAGATGATTTTTCGTCGAAAATCATAACTATTATTTTCTTAGTGGAGATGTACATGCCACAAGAAAATATCTCCAGTTTCTATGTGGAACTTCATTTAGTCCACTATAGATTTCAGCCTTTATCTTAGGCTATTTTCTAGTGATTCTGAAAACTGCCATAAACATGGGTAATTACGCTTGGCGGTTCTGCGTTTTCGTGATCAAACTCAGTTTTGACATGGTGAAGATTTTATAACTGACTTCCACCTTGTTTGATATCGAGATGCGTAACACACAAGGAACCTTGCGTTTATTCTGTTATGTATACAAATATTAGTATCTTATATGTATGCATGCATTTTTTTGTTTGTCCTCTGTATCACATGTTACGAAGCTGAGCTCCTTGCCTAAATACCGGTCGGGCAATTAAATGTCTTTAAGTGCTCATGGTGTACAACAAGACGTCTTTTAGCAACATTTACCTATAAGCTGCGGAACAGCAAGCGTAGAAGATTTACACTAAGTGAAAACAGTTTTAAACTGCCATTCACAACTTGTAATAGCAGCAGTTGTCAATAGCGTTTACCTGTGCCCATTTATGAACTTGAAGAGTCTGTAGAAGTTGCAGAAATTACTGAAAAAAACTAGCTCTGGAAAAATATTATCACCTTCTTTGATCGTTGACAGTTCAATCGATACATTCTTCTGAAACACAGACTCCATTATTGTCCCCTACGCTGGATACAACTTTCATTAATGGGCTGCGGATCGAAACCCTGTGCACTGAGCGTGACAGTAAACAGACGATGGTCATCTACAATGAAGTTTCACAATTTTTTGACAGCTTTCAAGCACATACTCACCACAAATGTACATGGTTTATCTTCGTCAATGTAGAAAAAGATATTCTACTCCCTACTTCACCATCTTAGAGATCGTTTTTATTTTACGTTTCTAAAAGAGCGTATGACTTTCCACAGGTTCAAACTACCCCCACACCAGATTTCATCTAAATGAGTTAAGGTTGATTAGGGGGAGAGGACCAAACAGCGAAGTGATCGGTCCCTTCGGATTAGAGAAGGATGGGGCAGGAAGTCGACCGTGCCCTTTCAGTTTGGCTGAAATGCTTTACAGAAATCACGGAAAACCTAAATAAGAATGCGGGGAGGTGGGTTCGAACCGTTGTCCTCTAGAGTGCGAGTCCAGTCTGCTAACCACAGCTCCACTTCGTTTGGTGGTCTATCTGTTTAGTCGTAAAATCGCAAAAGAGATAATTACCTTATCATTAAGTATATCACTAAAGATTTTATGCAGTATAGGAGAAGAAACAACGTTAAAATCTTAGAAGTCATTATACCTTTTACTTAAATAACTTTTTGTACAATTATTTAGAAGGTTCGGGATACCAATAGCAAAAACCGTAAACTGTGTGACAGCTTACACTCAAGATAAGAAACATGTGAACAACAAAGTCAGCATAAAATCACGTAGATTACTGAATTTCACGACGTATGTTTAGGTGGGTGATAACAAGACAGTTAATCTGAGCGTCAGTCTTCTGGTTGTTTTCACGGAGCCCGCCACGGCATACTCTCTTGTGCTAACGTCGTATCATAGTAGCATTTCTCCAGTCCCTGTGCTGACCTTTGTGGCCGAGCGGTTCTAGGCGCTTCAGTCCGGAACCGCGCTGCTGCTACGGTCGCAGTTTCGAATGCTGCACCGGGCATGGATGTGTCTGATGTCCGATTCACTAAGTGCCCTTCACTCTTTGCAACGTTTGTATCCAGCAGATAAAATAGTCCACAACACCCAGGATGCCCTCCTCAACCTACTGCGATTGGGGCTTTCTGCTGGGTTCCGGGGCATGTCGGCATTGCTGGGAGTCAAAGGGCAGATCTCGCTGCCAAAGAGGAGTGTCTCGATCCACAAGTGTCTCAGTGTGGTATACCCCTGCGCGCACTCACCTCGCTGTTGAGCTCACGAGTCATGCGTCGGTGGGAGGATGAGTGGTTGGAAGTGACTGACAATAAACTCCGTATAGTCAAGCCCACAACGCGTGTGTGGTGTACTTCCTTTCAGCCCTGTCGACGGGACGAGGTTCTCCTCACTCGGCTTCGGATAGGCCACAGCCCTATGACGCATGGCTTACTGCTCCGGCGAGAGGACTCTCCAATGTGTGGTGCTTGTGGCGTACAGGTAACTGTGAGCCACGTTTTATTGGACTGCGTTTTATTTTCTGACCAGCGGGCCGCGGCTGACTTGCCACCGGACCTGCCGTCTCTTTTAGGCAACACTCGGACGAATGTGGTTAAAGTTTTAAAGTTCTGTGCCATGTCAAATGTTTTATCAAAGATTTTAGGGAGAGGATCGTAATTTGCTCACTGTGTGACAAGCTCGCCCATATTTTATGTAAGTGGGCAGCCAATGACAATTTACTGTGGCATTCTTGTTACTACGTTTTCCCTTCCCTTACGTTCTACTTTCTTATGTCTCATTTTCCTTCTTTTCCTGCTTTCTTTGCGCGTGTGTTTCAGTTTTAATAGGGCTGTCCACATTCGTTCCCTTTAATGTGTGTCAGGGTGCTAATGACCTCGACGTTGAGCGCCCATAAGCCCCAACACACACCCTCCTTAGGTTAGTTAGGTTTAAGTAGTTCTAAGTCTAGTGGACTGATGACCTCAGATGTTAAGTCCAATAGGCTTAGAGAAATGTGAACCATTTTCCAAACTCTGTCTTCTCTACAGTTTTTACCCTCTGCACTACATTCCGAATAGAACTGTAGAGATTACTCCCTGATTTCTTAACACATGTCCTATCATCCTACCCCTTCGTTTTGCCAGTGTTTTCCATACATTTCTCTCCTCGTCCACTCTGCGGACAAACTCCTCATTCCTCCTCATATCGGTCCATTTAATTTTCAACATTCTTCTGTAACACAACATCTCAAATACTTTTCCGGCCTTCCCACATCCAATTATTCACTGCCATACAGTGCTGTGCCCCAGATGTGCATCTTCAGAAACAACTTCCTCGAATTAAGGCCGATGTCTGTTACCAGTAGACTTCTCTTGGCCAGGCAAGCCTTCTTTACATGTGCTTGTCTGCTTCTTATGTCCCCATTCCTCCATCAGTAACGTGTTATTTTGCTTCCAAGAACTCCTTGACTCTGTCCACTTCGTGATTATCAACTTTGAACTTAAGGTTCTCAGTATTCTAATATCCGCTACTCCTCATTATTTTCGTCTTTCTTCAGTTTACTCTCAATCAGAGGTTGAAAACACCGCTACAGTATTAAGGTTATTTTATTTAGAACACGAGCGGTTTCGGCCTCTTACAAACCATGATCAGGTGTTATAACTTCGTACTGTAACACTGAGCACCGCAACTCTGTGCTCTGTGCTCTCTGGTAATATACCGCTTCCTGTACTCGTCCAACGCGGCGATCGGGGTCACACTACGAAGTTATAAGACCTGATGATGGGCGTATAAGAGCCCAAAATGGGTCATGTTCTAAATAAACGAACCTTACAACTGTAGCGGTATTTTCAACCTCTGGTACACTGCTCAGTTGCGGATGTTCCTCCTACTCATTAGAACTTCCCACTTCGTATGTTCTGCAATTCTTCTTCTCTTGCAATCGTAGTAGCATTGTCATCAGCTTGTCATTGGTATCCTTCTGTACTGAATTGTAGTGCAAATCTTGAATCCTTCTTTTCGTCTTTGTTTTCTCGATGTAGGGATGGAACAGTAGAGGGGAAAGGTTACATGCCTGTCTTACACCCTTTTTAATCCGATCACCTGGTTATGTACCTTCGAATCTTATTGTTCCCTACTGGTTCTTGTACTTATTATATTTATCAGAATTTAGAACATGTGTGATTTTAAATTGTCAAAACTTTTATGTTGATCGATAAATGCTGTAAAAGCGTCTTGATTTTCCTTAACCCCTGATTTCATTATAATTGCAAAGCCAGATCTGTTTCTCTGGTGCTTGTACATTTCCTAAATCCGAGTGATCATTATCTAACAGGTTCTCAGTTTTCTTTACCATTTTGAACCGTATTCTTTTCATCTAGTTGGATGCGTGGGATATTTCTTGCGCTTACTTGCCTATCTACTGGATGATATTCTTATGAATATCTGATAGTACGTCTACAGGATCATAGATTGTACACACTAAAACGAGTAATCGTTTGGTTTCCACCGTCCCCAATTGATTTACGTATTCCAGGTACTTGTTATCTCTGCCTCCTGTGTAATTTGATGGCAAGTTACCTAAACTTCTTTCAATTTTTGACTATAATACCGGATTCCCTATGTCTTCCAAATCGATTCCTACTTCTTTTTTTCACGCGTAACTAGGCGGTTCCTTCCCCTCTCTGAAGCCTAGAAGATACAGTTTACACCTGTCCCCACTCTCTCTCTATGTTTAACTATGGAATTCCTCTGGCACACTCGATAATAACGCCTTTGCATTCAGTTTCAGCGAATGTTGTTTTCATTTCCTCGTACGCTAAACCAGTGCTTCCGACGTCCATTCTCTTTCCATTTCTTCACGTTTTTCTTGTATAAATTTAGTCGTGGCACACAACACAGATAAAGCTAATGGACTTACTTAGAAGTATCTGAAAACTGCTCAAGGAAACGAAAGATCGATTAGTAGTAACCATCTTACCATTTGACCCAATTATTTGTGATAAATGCTGAAAATCCAAATCACGACGAGGTAATTAGGAACAGGAAAAGAGTGAAATCACCTGAGTCGCAGACTCTGTAAGTAGTCAGTTAATAAAAAATGGCTCTGAGCACTATAGCACTTAACATCTTAGGACATTAGTCCCCTAGAGCTTAGAACTACTTAAACCTAACTAACCTAAGCACAGCACACACATCCATGCCCGAGGCAGGATTCGAACCTGCGACCGTAGCAGTCCCGCGGTTCCGGACTGCAGCGCCAGAACTGCACGGCCACCGCGGCCGGCAGTTAGTTAATATTAAGTAAGGAAACAAACTTCTGGAGGCGGTTGTTAACAGTGAAAGGAACAAACAAACTTCATAACAACACGTGTAACATTTACTGAACATTTACCGTGTATCTGTCTGCGAAATTGATGGAACGACAGAGACATATAGAGAGAGAGGGACAGAGAGAGAGAGAGAGAGAGAATGAAGAATGAAAATGGACTTACGGCATCCTAAAATACAAAGATTTTCGATAACGGCTTCAATTCGATGATAATTTTTTGGAACAAGGCATACGTGGAACTAATGTCACATCATATCAATATTATTTTCTAATTTGAGATTAGTTGTTACGATGAGCAGGTGAATAAACTTAGTAGAAATCTATAAGACATCATATCAGTACATGAATCATACTATTACTAAAGCTAGACGCGCTATATCAATCTGCAAAACTTTAGATACTGGTTAATTCTAGAGAAGAGCAGTCATTGCGAGTGCAGACTTTCTCGGTGAATTTCAAATATGAAGCCTTCACGGGTTGTCAACCGAATAGCATCGTCGTCTTCGTGACTTCACCTGAAGATGATGGAAACGCATTCCATCGAAACGTTACTAGGAGACGACGATGCTACTCGGCTGACAACCCGTGAAGACTTCATATAAGAGCAGTCATTGACTTTAAAACACTAAATATTCGAGAACGGTATGCGTTCTTGATTGGTTTATGCTACTTTCTGTCATTCGATTACACGTTTTTAATTACCTTTTTTGGAATTGTTGTAACTTTTACCTCTAGAAAACAATGTGTACATGGAAAACAGCTTTCTGTATTACGGATAAAATTACCAGTTAGTTGAGCATGTCTAAAACTAAAACTAATCTCTGCGTTAAACATAAATTTTTTTTGTACCGATGTTTCTAATGACGAGCAATGAAAGTTGTCTCTAGCGATGGAGACAATAATGGAGTCTCTCTGTCCCAGAATACTCTATCGATTGAACTGTGAACGATCGAAAAAGATGATAATCTTTTTCATAGAGCGTGGATTTTTGCAGTTATTTCGGTCCAACGTGCTCAGGTAAACGCAAATGACAACTACTACTGTGTTATTACTAGTTGTTGATGGCAGTTTAAAATTGCTCGTAGGTCTTAAGGTATGCATTTCCGACCCTATGTGTACTGAGACTTTTTTGCTTCTATTATCGTGTACTTTCAACTGTATGCATTTACGCCATTAATTATGATACACCCTGTATAAGTACAAAATCCTGCTGCAATCAACGTTAATGATATAGGCTTGTAATTTAGTGGATGACTCCTACTTCCTTTCCTGAATACTGGTGTTACCTATGCTACTTTCCAGACTTTAGGTACGGATCTTTCGTCATGCGAATGGTTATATATGACAGTTAAGTATAGGAGCTATTGTATCAGCATACTCTGAAAGGAACCTAATTTGTATACAGTCTGGACCAGAACACTTGTTTCTGTTAAGTCATTTAAGTTTCTTCACTACTCCGAGGATATCTACTTCGTCATTATATCGGCAGCTGTTCTTGGTTCGAACTCTGGAATATTTACGTAGTCTTCTTTGGACAGATTTAGTGGATTGGAGGAGATGGGAAGAGAGGAGCGGGGGGGGGGGGGGGGAGTGGACTGAGAGAGGGATGAGGAGGAGATGGACAATGAACGGAGAAAGGAAAGGGAATGATAATGCATAGGGAGAAGAGATGTAGAAAGAGGAGGAGGAGGAGATGGATAGTGGAGAGAGGAACAATTGGACATACGAGGAGGAGAATGTGAACGTAGTGTGGGGTAAGAAAAGTGGAGGAGATGAAGAGAGGGAGGGAGTCGAGGAGATGGACAAATAAAGGGGAAGATGAGGTGGAAGTAGAGGGAGGGGAAGAGGAGACCGAGAGTGAGAGGGGGAAGGACTAGATGGACAGAGAAAGGAGGATGTATGATAATAGAACGTTGGAATAAAATCATATCATCTCAGCTAGTTTAATCTTGAAGACAGAATCCCGAAGGCAGCCCTTAACTGCCTTTCAGCGTCCGTATTTACCTGCTGTCGCACGTGCTCTCCGCGGTCCTGAAGATCGGTTCTAGCCTCCGCAGCAGCTACCACCCATGAATTTCTGCTCCAGACATTCAAATGATAATTTCATGAGGTCTGACTGCTCCGCGGATATTTTTCCGCCGCAAATAGCAGTCTAAATTATAGCCTGCGGAAATTAAACGATTAAAATTCATTGCTATTAACTTTTAAATAGAGTGAATTTAAACGGAGCATTGTCCTGGCTTTAATAATGCGCCAGTGGTGTATATATATATGATAGGTCTTTGTGGCGACCGCAATTCCTTCTCGGAAGTCACCACCACCACCACTGACAGACAGCCCGTCGCCGTTTTCGTGTTCTTGGAATCAGGTTGCGTCTATCGTGCTCAATAGAGATCTTTAAGTCACTGTGAACCGTAAAATTACTACTGGTTCACCCAAATGTTATTAATCTCAATCAGTACACAAAATGTAAAGTGGAAGTAGGTGCCAAGAAATAACTGGAGAAATTTTCAACAACACCCTTTATTCAAATTTGGTGCAAAACTTTACGATTAAAAAAAAACAGCAATCATTTAACAAATAAGTCACATTTTACTATAGGAAAAGACTTTTAAATTATTACAAAAAATTTCACGTCAGTAAAAGGAAAGTACAGGCAGGCAGTTTACTGTATACAACGCGCCGCTGTATAATATTTCAAGCTCCGCTAGATTACAGGTGAATTTCACTCCATTCATTAAATGGCGCAGAATCTAACTTTTCTGTAACATATAAAGACAATCGTTTTTACAAAAGTTCTCAAAATAGAAAAACCAAATCGCACCAGTCATGCACACGTGGGGGGGGGGGGGGGGTGGCAAAAATGGTTAAATGGCTCTGAGCACTATGGGACTTAACATCTGAGGTCATCAGTCCCCTAGAACTTAGAACTACTTCAACCTAACTAATCTAAGGACATCACACACATGCATGCCCGAGGCAAGATTCGAACCTGCGACCGTAGCGGTCGCGCCATTCCAGACTGAAGCGCCTAGGACCGCTCGGTCACAAAGGCCGGCCACAGGGGGGGACATTCACAGTTAATAATATTAACTTTTCCAAAATATACAAAAAAACAAATTTTACAAATTTCTGCCAGTTAAGTTACGGCAAACACACACGCTCGTCAGGTAGGACTTGCGAACTTTTAAAACATACTCCTTTCAAGGAAACAATTTCTACCAGTAATGAAATGGCAAACTTCCGCATGGCAAGAAATCACACTAATAACCAACTACCTGTATAAAACACATAAACACGTTGAGTAAAAGCCTTAAAAGGTATTGAATTGGAAAAACACACAACAGGTTTTGCTGACTAGAAACAATATAAAAAATCCATTACGGCGTACATTAACCTTGCTTGATTATAGCCAAATATACATAAACACAAATTTACATAAGTTACAGCTTCGAGATGAGCAGGAATTCGTTATGCAATTGACCAGTTCTTACCACGAGGCAAAAGGAATTCTTCTTCCTTCTTGGAGTACCTTTTACACCTGAGTCTAGTAACACTAGTTACGGCAGGCGAGAGAATGGATCAGGTCTCAGTGCCTTGCGTTTTAAACCATTTTAAACAGTACAGTCCTTGCTGCCCTACACTTTCAGAGACGTGGCATAGGCTAACAGTCGAATAAGCCCGTAGGTAAGCTGGGAGGGGAAAGAAGCTATCCGGACCACAGATTTACTCCGATTCCCCCCCCCCCCCCCCCCTTCTTCCTCAAAAGGACCACTCTTTCTTATATTTCCAACTTCCCGCGGGTGGGCAGACGAGAATAAATGGCGGGAAACCCCCGAAAAAATACGGCTGGTATAATTAACAATAATATGTATATTGAATTCAGTTAAACTTCATAAAATCTATTCAAATCAATACTCAACTTGTGGTGCGTTACGACTCCCAGGACTGAACCAACGCAGCACCTCCAAGTGCTCTGCCGAGCCGCCCGCTGTCAGCCGTTTCAACGGACGCAGGAAGGCGCGCCGATTTTCAGAACCTCCTCGCCGGTAGACAGCATACGGCCGAACTGCAGATTAGGCCCCTCGCGGACCCACGCTCAGGGAGATTCCTTTCGCGGCGAGCAGTTAACGCCCCATACCACGGAGCCGCTGCTCGCGTCGCTTACACTGATGCCGCGGCCTGCGTGCTGTCACTCCAGCACCGGCAGAGAAGTCGCTTCTTGGTGCCCCGACTGCCAACTCCCACGAGAGCCCATACAGCCACTTCTTAACCCTTTCGTGAGCCGTGGGAAACATGCTTGCCATTGGCAATGAACTCTCTCCTAGTCCCGCGGGATTCACTGTTCCCACCTCTGTACGGTGCTACGACCTAGTGAACAGTATAGGTTACTACTTCCAATTGGAAGTTCCCAACGTTTTGGCTGTACCTTCACGCAGAGTCATTGTATAGTTGAGTGTTGCTCTGTAGAGGAGCCTTTCAGTGCTGTTTGCGTGACATTTTGTGATTTTTTCCTCAAAGCTATAGCATAAGGTAAATACTTTTGATTTAGCCAAATTCATGAAGGAAAACGTAAAATTGGAACGAGGAGAATTCCATTTTGAAACAAAAGGAGCCATTTCTGCAGTAAAATGGATGGATTATCGTCCAGTCACTTTCCTGTCCTTAATTCATGACCCATGAGAAACAACCACAGTGAAAAGGAAAAACAAGGATGGTATTATTACGGAGATTTTTTGTCCTGGAGTTGTGGCAGAATACAACAAAATAATGGATGGTGTCGATAAGTTTGATCAGTTACGAGAAAGGTATGCTATTAGCAGACGTTCTTTAAAATAGTGGCATAGAATATTTTATTTCCTGGTGTACGTTGGTGCTGTGAATAATTTTATCCTGTGGAAAATAAGTAAAAGAGAAATTGGACAGCATGATCAGCTCACATACAGGATCCATCTAGCCAGACAATTGATCGCTGGCTTCTCATCCCAAAAAAGGCGGGGAAAAAAACCTGTATTTGTGGCAAAATGGGGTAAAGTGCCTGAAGATTTTCGTTATGTGGCTGTAGAGGAGCATCAACCCAGTTTAGGAGAAACCTACTGGACGTGCCGTCATTGTAGTACCAAAGCTGCGGAAAAGAGCACTCGCCATGTTTGTAAATATTGTCAAATACGATGGCAGGTTCAAATGTTTAGAAGGTGCAGTAGTTACTCAGAGATGAACAGGCATGAACGAAGTACAATAGCATGGAGAGCCGCATCCAACCAGCTCTCAGATTTAATGCCATACTTTATACACTGATACGCCAAACCATTATGACCACTGCTCACCGCGACGCCGGAAGAGTATAATGCACTTCGTTCATCCAACATTGCTGAGCGTGGAGCTCCGAAGCAGACCACATTTTTGACTCAATGATACGGTCAGTTATGTTTGCAGTGTGCGATAGACCATCGGAATTCAATAGTCGGTCAATGGAAACGTGTCGGCTCTTCGGATAATTGTCGATGGAGGATGGTCCCCACAAACGCCGTCACGAACGTGAAAGGCGGTTCCAAACCAGCAACGCTCCAAGGACGCAGAATTGTCGGAGAAGTATTATGCTATGGGAGACCGGTCTTAGCTGCAAATCACGTCCATCGCTTAATGCTTGATGTCTTATCCGACGGCGATATCACACTTCTGCAGTTAAATAGCCCGTGTGTCGGAGCCAGAACCGTACTACATTCGTTTGAGGAGCATTATAGTAAACTCATGTTGATGCTTCAGCGACCAAATTTGCCTGATGTAAATTCTATGGAACACATCTGGATCGCTCTAGGGTGCCACCACCGCATTTTCAAATTAGCGGCCCGTTATTTAAGCGAATTACATGATCTGTGTGTAGACATCTAACGCCATATATTTCCACAAATCTGATACGAAGAATCAGTGGTGTATCTCCTTTCAAAGACAGACAGACAAGCTATTTAGTAGGTAGTCACAATGTTTTGGCTCCTCAGTGTTAATGGCACAACAAAACGCACCCTTTTCTATGCTCTCCTCAGTGATTCATAGAGTGCAGGTAAAGATTAACATTACGTGCTGTTTCTTCTACAATTTATATGCCAACTTTAACTATAGAACAGTCATTATTTGTTGTACCGTTCTCGCAGGCTCAAAGGCTCCTTCAATAGTTCATAAAGAGCCTTCATGTACCTGGATGCTAACGGTGTTATTGAGATACTCAGGCAAGGTTGTGTGTTCGTGTGTCCGTGACATAATGGACGATTCTCTCTTCGTCCCACCTCACTGTTTGCAGTCGGAAGGCACTTTGGTATTAGGGGAAACAAACACGCAGATCAACTGGCGAAAGTGCATCGTCCACATACCCCAAACATTCAGTACACTAGCCGACCAACGTAATGGGCATTGCTTGGTCATGGACCGTAACATTAAGGGTACGTGGTAATGGGGGATTTAGCAACGGACTGCACGTCTCTCTTGATTTCTCGGTTCGGTGATCATGAAAGGAAAGTTATTACAAACAGTAGACTAGTTTAATCATTGGTTCCTCTTCTCCTTGAATTCCTATGAACAGATGCTTTTCGTAATTTACTGCGTGATAGAACTAAAGTTGTGCTAGGCACAGCGGGCAAGTGTAGGCTCTATCGATCGTTTCGCAGGGAAAATAAGGAGATATATTAATACATTAAGGCAGAACCAGTTTACACTGTAAGAAAAATAGTTCTAGTTTTAGCCTCCAGGTGACAAACTGGTGCTAAACACTGTTTGAATGACGGTATGACATCCTCAATGTCATTTGACAAACCACAACGTTTAATAATAAACTCAGCATTATGTGTTTCTCACTTTCACCTTTTCTCCCCAACATCATGTTCCTAAGCTTATACATATTACATACCTAATCCATCATACACAGAAACATTTCTTGCATTCACAGCACCAGATTTGGATCACGTGGCCAAACTTGGAGCTAATGTTTTTTTCAGAGTAAATCGGTTCCACATTACTGCAATAGCATCTCTATCAAGTTTCACAGCAACACAATAATTACCTCCCACACCAGAGGTCTATGCACTTTAATTGTAACAATCTGTTTATGACTCTGCAGCAATTTATCTGGGAGCGGGGAGAGGGAGGGCACACTGAAATGACTAAATGTAACACAAGGTGATTCAGCTGTCCCTACCGCTGGGTTTTATGCAACCTGCTAAGCCTTCATACACCATGCCAAACGTTTTCTTATCTCCAGCTCCTGACGCCCAGACTATAATTTCTACGGGAGAAATGAACAGAATCTTTTTGTACGAAATTTAATTCAGTTAAATTTTACACTGGGATGTATTTTCGCTAGAGACCATAGGCACGGAGCATAAAATCATAGCTGACACTTGGTTCAAGAATCATGAAAGAAGGTTGTATACATGAAAGAACCCTGGAGATACTAGAAGGTTTCAGATAGATTATATAATGGTAAGACAGAATTTTAGGAACCAGGTTTTAAATTGTAAGACATTTCCAGGGGCAGATGTGGACTCTGACCTCAATCTATTGGTTATGAACTGTAGATTAAAACTGAAGAAATTGCAAAAAGGTGGGAATTTAAGGAAATGGTACCTGGATAAACAGACTAAACCAGAGGTTGTACAGAGCTTCAGGGAGAGCATAAGGGAACAATTGACAGCAATGGCGGAAAGAAATACAGTAGAAGAAGAATGGGTAGCTTTGAGGGTTGAAATAGTGAAGGCAGCATAGGATCAAGTAGGTAAAAAGATGAGGGCTAGTAGAAATACTTGGGTAACAGAAGAGATACTTAATTTAATTGATGAAACGAGAAAATATAAAAATGCAGTTAGTGAAGCAGACAAAAAAGAATACAAACGTCTGAGATCGACAGGAAGTGCTAAATGGCTAAGTGGGGATTGCTAGAGGACAAGTGTAAGGAAGTAGAGACTTATCTCACGAGGGGTAAGATAGATACTGCCTACAGGAAAATTAAAGAGGCCTTTGGAGAAATGCTTGCGTGAATATCAAGAGCTCAAATGGAAACACAGTACTAAGCAAAGAAGGGAAGCAGAAAGGGGGAAGGAGTATATACAGGGTCTATGCAAGGGCGATGTTCTTGAGGACAATTCTATTGAAATGGAAGGGGATGTAGATGGAGATTAAATGGGAGATATGATACTGAGTGAAGAGTTTAATAGGCTGAAAGACCTAAGTCGAAACAAGGCCCCCGGAGTAGACAACATTCCATTAGAACTACTGACAGACTAGGAAGAGCCAGTCCTGACTAAACTCTACCATCTGGTGAGCAAGGTGTATGAGACAGGCGAAATTCCCTCAGACTTCAAGAATAATATAATAATTCCAATCCCAAAGAAAGCAGGTGCTGACAGATGTGAAAATTACCGAACTATCAGTTTAATAAGTCACAGGTGCAAAATACTAACGCGAATTCTTTACAGACGAATGGAAAAACTCGTAGAAGCGTACATCGGGGAAGATCAGTTTGGATTCCGTAGAAATGTTGGAACACGCGAGGCAATACTGATTCTACGACTTATCTTAGAAATAAGTTTAAGGAAAGGCAAACTTACGTTCTAGCATTTGTAGACTTAGAGAAAGCTTTTGACAATGTTGACTGGACTACTCTTCAAATTTTGAAGGTGACAGGGGTAAAATACAGGCAGCGTACGTCTACGTACAATCTGCACAAAAAGCAGATGGCACTTATAAGCGTCGAGGGGTATGAAAGGGACGCAGTCGATGGGAAGGGAGTGAGACAGGGTTGCAGCCTATACCCGATGTTATTCTATCTGTAAATTGAGCAAGCACTAAAGGAAACAAAAGAAAAATATGGAGTAGTTATTAAAATCCATGGAGAAGAAATAAATACTTTGAGTTTCGCCGATGACACTGTAATTCTGTCAGGGACAGCAAAAGATTTGGAAGAGCAGTTGAACGGAATGGACAGTGTCTTTAAGGGAGGATAAAAGATGAACATCAACAAAAGCAGAACGAGGATAATGGAATGTAGTCGAATTACGTCGGGTGATGCTCAGGGAATTAGATTAGGATATGAGACACTTAAAGTAGTAAAGGAGTTTTGCTATTTGGGGAGAAAAATAACTGATAATGGTCGAAGTTGAGAAGATATAATATGTAGGCTGGCAATGGCAATGAAAGCGTTTCTGAAGAAGAGAAATTTACTAACATCGAGTATTGATTTAAGTGTCAGGAAGTTGTTTCTGAAAGTGTTTATACGGAGTGTGGCCTTGTATGGAAGTGAAACATGGACAATAAATAGTTTAGACAAGAAGAGAATAGATGCTTTTCAAATGTGGTGCTACAGATACTGAAGATTAGATGGGTAGATCACATAACTAATGAGGTGGTACTGAATAGAGCCGGGGAGAAGAGCAGTTTGTGGCACGAATTGACTAGAAGGGATCGGTTGGCAGGACATGTCCTGAGGCATCAAGGGCTCACCAATTTAGTACTGGAGGGGGGTGTGGAGGGTAAAAATCGTAGAGGGAGACCAAGAGATGAATACACTAAGCAGATTAAGAAGGATATAGGCTGCAGTAGGTACTGGGAGAAGAAGAAGCTTGCACAGGATAGAGTGGCATGGAGAGGTGCGTCAAACCAGTCTCAGGGCTGAAGACCACACCAACCGTAGTTTCCCAATTATTCAAGAAAAACATACAAAAATAACATCCAAAAGCGTTTACCTCGAATAACTCGAAAAATATAGCCACCAGCGAAAACGTATCCCAGTATGAAGTTTAACTAAATTAAAATTTCAACGAAAGATAGGACATACCATTTGCACACAGCAAAGGAGAGAATATGAAAACCTTACACTGGTATTTCAAGGCGTTGTCGGCTCTATAAAACCCTATGGTAGGGCTAGCTGTACTACAGGTTATATAAGTTGTTTCCAGAAGTGGCATGCTATTCGAACTAAACTTTATAGGTGAAATATATCTCTGATAACTGATGGTTTTTCACTCACTTATAGAAGGGTGTGGAAATTGTTACTTGACAAGAACATTTTACCTTCGATACCGAGGGGTTGGTGTGTGGCAAGTGTCATATCTTGCTCCGCTATGAGGACGCCTGTCGTCATGAGTGGAATTTCAGTATTTTACGTCCGTTGACGCATCCAAGGCAACATCTAAAAAAAAAATGTAAGTTATTCATTGGACAGTTTTATTACGGCGTCCATTAACCGTGAGATTCCAAGAATGCCAGAAATGAGAAAAAAACACTTGCGACAGATACATTGTGGGAAAATAGCTGATGAATGTCAAACAGTGCTGGGAAGGGTGTGGTGTAGAAGGACGACAAAACGGTCAGACTGTCATAACGTACAATGGGGCCGGGTGTTTGTTCTGAGGGCGGCGATCCCGGACAAATATTTCTGTTGGTTGCGCGCAAACAGCGTCCGACCGTTGCACCGAGAACAAATACTGATCGTGAAGCGAACTGCATTGTTTGGCGATCACAAATCGAAAGTTTGAGATCGGCGAGTCGGGTGGTGTAGTCTACATTTAGCGATGCGCCTGTTGTTTGGTGACTGGGTACATAGCAGATCTATTCCCCGTCATACAGAATAGCATGCACATCGGATCTTCAGAGCCAAATGCTAAAGAATGGCCCTTTTCACTGCAGTCACTTCCTTCGACCTCCCGCTGGGCACATAACACTTCATATGGGACTGTCCTGTTCAAACTATAATGAAGTTACTGCATGCGAAATTTAATTTTATGAGAACGAGCTTCTGGCATTATGACGTCCTTTGACGTCTTGTACCGTCAGTTCTCGGTAAAACCTCGAGCTTTCGACGAATACCATCATCGTATTTGTCTGTATCAACTGATTATATGGCCGATGGTTAATTGGTAATGAAAGAGGGTCAAAGGTTAACTACCTATGATAGAGATAAACTGGCTATCAAAATATAGCAAAAGGCATTTAATTACTGAACTCTTACTTCACAATAATCTACACACAGGGGGAAATCGAAACATAACGAACATCTCCATACGAAACTTACAATATATACATGAAACATTACACTCTCTCTCTTATACAAAATGTGTTGTAAAGTCCATACACATTATAAAAATGATTTCATGTACGTTCCACATCTCCCCGTAATCTACTGGATCGATGTGAACCAATCAACACCTTACTGTTTGTAAAGAGCACCATGTGAATAAGAAGCGCCAATACATCGAGGTATAATGGTGTGTAGCCCACTATCCACTAATATTTAATTCATCCACTATTTTAGAATGTGTACAATCACTTGCGAAAGAAAAAATTACCCGCAGTGAAAAAGAAATTATCATTTAATACATTTTCGTTGTTCATCCAATGAAACTGTTGCTTCACGCATTATATTTTCATTTATTACTCCTTTGCTATTAGCTTTATTGCCGATATATCTCTAAAAGTACCTTCAAATTTGTATTGTTGTACGAGGGTTAAATGAAATGTAATGCCTCCACTTCCGTTAACTGGGCTTGAATGGGAACTGCCTTAGGATGGGAATATTTTAATAAATCAAACGCAGAAATAATACTTAGAAAGTGATATTCAATTACCAATATTCACTTTTCCACATAATCACCAGCCAGTTGGATACATCTCTGTCAACGATGAACAAGTTTTCTGAAGCCGTCGCGGAAGAAGTCGACAGTCTGTTTCCTCAAACATAGTCTCACAGTTCTCTCAACACCTTCATCAGAAGCATAATGATATTCCCACAGACCGTCTTTCACTATCAGGAACAGATGGAGGACAGACGGTGCTAAAACTGGACTGTATGGAGGATGCCGTACGGTGGTGAGATTCAGTCTCTGTTCTGCTGTAGTGTGTGGTTTGGCATTGTCATGCTGAAGGAAAACATTTCCTTTCTCCTTTCGCACCCTTGTTAGCCGTCGTTTCAGAGTTCGCAGCGTTGCGATATAACGCCCTGAATTTATTCTTGTTCCACGATCAAGGAAATCAACATCGATAACACCATCTGCGTCTCAGAACACTGTGGCCATGATTTTTCCACCTTAGGGCTGCGCCTTGCATTTCTTTTCCTGGGGCGAGTCTTTGTGTCGCTATTCCATAGACTGACGTTTCGTCTCCGGGTCGTAATGGTGTAGCCTCGTTTCGTCTTCTGTCGCAACTGAATGGAGAAAAGGCGTCACCTTCATTCTCGTAACGCGAGAGGTATTAAAAATGGTTCAAATGGCTCTGAGCACTATGGGACTCAACTGCTGTGGTCATTAGTCCCCTAGAACTTAGAACTACTTAAACCTAACTAACCTAAGGACATCACACACATCCATGCCCGAGGCAGGATTCGAATCTGCGACCGTAGCAGTCGCACGGTTCCGGACTGCGCGCCTAGAACCGCGAGACCACCGCGGCCGGCGAGAGGTATTCCTGGCAAATTTCAAGTCCGTGCGCTTTCATTTCAGGAGTCAGTATCTGGGGTACCCATCGAGCACACATCTTCTGAGAGGCAAGCAAAGCAATAATGTGACCCCCACGTTCTTGTGAAATGCCGATTGTGCTTGCAATTTCTCTCTTAGTGGTACTTCTATCGTCCTGAAACAGTCAACACTTCGCTTGTGAAACTCAGTGGTTGCAGCCACAAGACGTCCAACTCCTTGTTTGTCACGCAGATCAGATGTTCCCGCCTCAACATCTTTAAACGTACTCTCCCAACGACGCACAGTACTTACATCACCACAATCACTATAAACTCTGATCTCCTTTGCGGTGACACTTTCTGCTGTCAAGAATTCAGTGACTACACGTTGTTTAAATCGAATTGTCCGACCGTCTGCACAGGATTCCATGAGTTACACAACCATTCAATGTTAAGGCTTCCGGCCAACTGGAGCTGTAGAGAAGGGGCTATGGAACACGCCAGAGCCTGCCGCGTACCAATGCTACCAACTGTTGAAGAGTTACGAAGGTGGAGGCATTACTTCCCACTCAACCTTCATAGAACGCATAATTCAGGAGAAACTAGTTGCGTGAAGACGAAACTACACGGCGAAATTGCTAGAGATACTGGTGAAACTTGTGGACAAATATGTTCGAAATAGGTTTAATATATAGAAAAAACAATTGGACATGTGCATGCATGGGTGAAGCCGCAGTAAAGAGCTCCCACTAGACGTCTGTATCATTTCAAGAACCACCTGCCTCCAACTGCGCTGCTGGCTATGATTGGTGATTGACAGAAGAGGTTGAATAGAAAGTAGAGAGAGAGAGTCAGAAAGAGAGAGAGAGAGAGAGAGAGAGAGATATATAGAGAGAGAGAGGTAAGACGATGTGCATAGGTAACAGGTAGGAGATGATGTACAGAGAGAGGAGGAGGTTGTGATCAACGAGAGGCGTCGTGCAGATGGAGAGAGATAGGGGGGCAGAAGGAAGGTGAAAGAGAAAAGGAAGAAGAGGGGGAGATGGACAGAGACAGAGGAGAGGAGAAGACAGTGAGAGAGTGAGGGAAGATGGAGGAGCAATAGATGGACAGAGAGAGGATGGTGTAGGAGCTGGGCATAGAGAGGTGTAGGAGGAGAGAGAACGAAAGAGCAAATGTACTTAGTGTTATGCCAAGTGCTCAAATGTATGGTATAAAAGAGTTGTTACCTTCAGAGAACGTGGAGGTGGGTATGGAGGATGGTGTTCAGATTAACAGAGGGCACTGGAGGAGGTCGACAGATGTCAGTATATTATGAGACAGTGAGGGGGAGGTGATGGGCAGAGAAGGGGAATTAGAATATGGACAAAGAGTAGTGGCTAGAGGAGGTGAAGAGTGTAAGAGGAGAGAAGGACTTTGATAGTATGGTATGGTAGAATGGGGGCAAGAAGAGATGGAGGGAAGAGGAAATGAATCTTTGTTGTTCCGTTATGGACTGTGGGACAACGGCTGACATGTATTTCTTGCTAGAATAATTTACCAAAAACCGTTTGTATTGTAGAAATTTATTTTATGAACTTTGTATATGCAACCAGTTTCAGCATAACATTGATGCCACCTTCAGGCCCCTGTACAATGAGTAGAACAAATGTACTATTATAAAACTATCGAACATACATTAACAATTGACTGGTATCTATGTTACCTATGTAAGTGGCTCAAAGGGACATATTGTATATCATTCAAACTATATGTAAAATTAGGGAAAATATGCTTCTGCCTATGTCATGATGTTGTTAATAGTTTTCACTGTTTTACTCGAATATAGCATAATAGATAAACATATGTATACACTATTATTCATAAATCCGTATCAAACAGTTGTAATGGGCAATGCATCACAACATCGGATTTACTGCATACAGTCATATGCCCAGTGGAAGAAATTTTTTAAAAATTATTAACTAATACAAATGAATAGTAAAATAAATTAAATTACAATAACATTTGATACAGCCATGTCAGAAGACATAAGTTACATATGTGTAGCCTATGTCATGTTATGTGTGGTACAATAAATAGCTGCCGCAATATTGACGATAAGAAGAATAGAAAAGTTTGTCTTTAAAACCATTCGCATTCAAGAATCAAACTAATGCAATCGTACTATAAAACTCATCAAACACCTTGTCCCATAGGCACCACATTGGGACTTCTATGTAAGGCCACCTCACAGTGTGCTGAGTGGATTAACGCAACGACAGTAGCTAGCTCATATTGTCATACTGAAAAAGAAGATTCTAGATCTCTATATATCAATAAACGTCTATCTCCCTACATGTAAGTCCTATACAATTATGTAGGATTATACCAAGTGGAATCGAACGAATAAAAAGAAAAAGAAGAAAAAAAAGTAGAAGGCCGCCTATTAGTCCGAACATAAATCTCAAAATGAACAGTACACCATTCCTATGACCAAGGGTACAGCCTATAACCATGTCAAACCATTCTCAAGGTGGCATTAAGGCCAGGTGTAGTAACATATAAGACGACTATCAGGATCTTAATTACATCATCATATTCTGTCTAATGACATTGGTGAGTTGGGGACTGTCTGCATGGGTCTAAATGTCACAATACCTATAACCTGGTCAGAACATTCGACTAACTAAAATCAAACAATAACGAATTTATACCCATCATCTAAGTATCAAGGAAATGCAATATTACATCAAGTATAAAAATTGGTTAAGTAGAAAATTCAAGATTGCAACGACAGGTGAACCTCCAGTAATCCCACGGAGTTAAAAATGATGTTGAACACATCTGAAAGTTATGATAGTGGACAACCTCAACAGCAGGGGAAAAATGTAGTATTGACCCATATGTGCCTTATATTGGCAAATATCAAAATAGCATCTAAGTATAGTACGGAGAATTTCAAAGTATTATACTAGAGTACACATAATCATCAGTATTCAAGTATTATAAATATCTCATTTGAATTGTATGGCAAATTGACCTAACAATTGTATGTAGGATGTTCACTTTTTTTTTTATTGGTAACGCCGCCGCCATGTAGCGCTCTGTATGAAAGTCACTGGCTGTGCTGTGTGCAGTCTGTGGCTGGTTTGCATTGTTGTGTGCCATTGTAGTGTTGGGCAGCGGCAGCTGGATGCTAACAGCGCGTAGCGTTGCGCAGTTGGAGGTGAGCCGCCAGCAGTGGTGGATGTGGGGAGAGAGATGGCGGAGTTTTGAAATGTGTAAGAATGGATGTCATGAACTGATATATATATAATTATGACTATTAAGATAAATACATTGTGTGTTCTCTATTAAAATCATTCATTTGCTAACTATACCTACCAGTAGTTAGTGCGTTCAGTAGTTTGAATCTTTTATTTAGCTGGCAGTAGTGGCGCTCGCTGTATTGCAGTAGCTTGAGTAACGAAGATTTTTGTGAGATAAGTGATTTGTGAAACGTATAGGTTAATGTTAGTCAGGGTCATTCTTTCGTAAGGATTTTTGGATGTCAGATTCCGTTGCGCTAAAAATATTGTGTGTCAGTTTAAGCACAGTCATGTATAATTTTTCTAAGGGGACGTTTCATATGTCGACCCTTAGCCGAGGATACCTCAATGGAATCTTCTGATTTTTTCTTGTAGTTTGTGTAGTTAGTGTAACCTTTGTTTATTGCTAGCGCGTAATTGTAGAGAGAATTTCCTCTGTAGTTGTAGTTTTTCATTGTTGTACAGTAAAACAGTTGTGGCATGCATGTAGGTTTGCACCAAGTATTTCACAGCTGCGCTTGCAATTAACTAGATATTATATTCAGTGCTATGTTAATGTGTTCTCTTATTTTTGTTCTTCAAATTGTGTTTTTCTGTGTTGTCGTGTGAAATATTGTGACAATAATGGCGTGTGAAAAACGTAATACTAGGCTCCAAAGTAAAATGAGAAATGACAGTGAAGACGAAAGCAGTGTGTTAGCGCCACCATGCAATGAATTCACTAATGTTGAAAGTAGTAATTTGGTAATAGTGCATAGGGAAATGGAGCGGGCTGCAAATAATGGTGTAGGCAGTGAAACAATTAGTGAACAGGGAAGCATTATCGATCGATCGGTCGGCAACAGCTCGCCTCAGGATTCCGAAATGACAGGACACAATCTCGCAAATACTGTAGATTCAGATTTTGCGTCCTCACCGTTTTCTCAAATAAATCAAGTCACATTTTCTGCTTTTCAAAATGCGAATATTGCCGGTTCAAATGCACTGCCGAAAAGCACTGAGGAACATGTTTCAGTCACCAGTGCACTGTTATTACAGTTAATGCAACAAATGGGACAAAGGCTACAAAAGTTAGACACAACGCTTGAACAAAATCAGAAACAAATGGGACAAAATCTTCAAAAGTTAGACACAATGGAACAAAATTTTCGGAAGTTAGACACCACACTTGAACAAACACGTGAAGATTTAACTACTGAGTTACATAACATTGAATCGAAATGTCAAAAAATGTGTAATGACGTAAAAACACAAATTTGTGAGCTTTTTCAACCTATTTTTTCACGGCATGAAAATGCATTACAGAATCATGAAGCAGCCATAAAAGAACTGCAAACTATGGTTCATGAAAATCACGACACCTTGCAAGCTAAAATGGACTCAGTTGCATCCACCGACTCGGTTACGCAACTTGCAAGAACTCAGGAAAACTTAAAGGACACAGTAGATTCGATTTCAACACAAATGGACACACTGAAACTTGGTTCAGAAAAACACACTGAGGAAATGTGTTCACTATCGGAGAAAGTAGCTGAACATTCAGATCAGTTCACTAACTTATCTACAAAGGTAGATGATAATCTGAATGATACAGAAGAGTGCGAACAAATTAGGAAATTCAAACAAAATCAGAATGAAATTAATACACAACACCAAAGAGAAATCCGGGAAGTGCAAGATCAGCTGACACAAGTAATACATGAATTACGTATTTCAGAGGACACTCGCGCTCCAACACGGAAGAGGGACTTAGAAATACGGAAAAGCAACAAAATAATAACACAGGGCATTTCGGAAATTATGAAAGAAATTGGCAAGGTGCACCGAATTTTGAGATGGAACCGCCGACAAGACGTAACAATGACCGATATGCTACCCGCCGACACGATGATTTTGACTATAAGCTGTTCATTACTGCACGTAAATGCAAAACATTTAAGAATTCTGGCAACGACATTCATCCACAAGCGTGGCTCCATCAATTCTCTCATTGTCCCCCCCCCCCCCCCCCCAACTGGTCATTAGAGCACGGATTAGAATTTATGTGTGGCTACTTAGAGAATGAACCACCTGGAAGAATGCGATCGGTCATTGACGATTGCCACAGTGAAGGAGAATTTTACCATGCCCTCCTCTCAGCATATTGGTCTCAAGCCACACAAGACCGAGTAAAACATGGCATCATAATGATGAAACATTTCGAACAATCTCAATTTTCAAGTCTTGTCAAATATTTTGAAGACATGTTACATAAGAATCAGTATCTTTCAAACCCATACAGCCCTCAGAACTCATCCGCATTTGCTTAATCAAATTACCTGAACATTTACGACAGATTATTTTAGCAGGACGATGCAAAGACGACATTGAGGCTTTTCAGGGACTGTTACAAGAACTGGAAATTGACACTGACAATCGCGGAACGCGAAAACAGGAGCACAACAATTACAGGTCACACCTGTCACAGTTCCACGATGACAGAAATAATACACGACAAGGCTATTCGTACAACGTAAATCGTGACCAAAACAGACACCACCCGTATGACAACCGTTGGCTGAGTAGTAATTATTACAGGGAAAGATCACCTCTCCGCGGTAATGACTATCACAGAGACAATAAGAGAAACAGACAATATGGAAACCAAAATAATTATTATCAAGGGAGACAGAATAACTTAAGACTCGACGGTCCAGCGCGCAATTACGATTCAGGGAGAAATTCTCCACCACGTGACCGACAAGAAAGAAACTATGGAATCTACCGACATGACGACACACGATATGATCGTAACGACAGACCTGAATTGCAGCAGAACGGGCGGGATTCAAACAGAGCAGGGCCCTCTCGACAAGGTGAATTTGTAGAAGTTAGGTCTCCAAATCCCATTAACGATGCGTGCCAACAAAGACACAATAGGCAATGACTCATACTGCTGGCAGCCACAAAACGTACGCATGAAACTGACGACGCAGCTGCCATAGCTAGTAATTACGTAAAAATGGAAGATATTAGGGACATCTTACTCCAGGAACACGACGTGAAACAAACAACATTGCATATCCTGTGATTCACATTACTGTAAATGACGTAAAATTTACGGCAGTACTTGACTCAGGCAGTCTCATTTCAGTAATCAGTGAAACAGCTTTTAGCAAATGCAGCAAATCGAAGGATTGCCCCACACTTCCGTTACGCAAGATTAAATTACAAGGTGCAGTCATTGGAAAAAGTGTAGATGTACGCCAACAAAACAACTTAGAATTCTTTTGTCAAAGCCACAGCTTCTCAATTAACTTTCTTATTGTTCCATTATTGTCGACGGAGATTATACTGGGAGAAGACTTTTTGAATGAAAACAAAGCAATCTTAAACTTTCACGATGCTGAAATAAGTTTAGAGAAAGAGGGTAAGTCAATAGCTTTGAAATTTGAAGATTGGCTCTCAAACCAGGACGAGGAAATTAATTGGCTTTGCCTTCTGATAGACAACAGTTCGGAATTTTCAACGGAACTAGACACTAACAATCACTCTGCAAGTACTGACAGGGATGATATTGACGGCATATTTGAAACTAGTTAGTTAATTCAGAATAAAATTCAAAAAAATTGAAAATTGTAATGACACTGATAGGCAGGACCTTTTTGAGATTTTACAAGCACATTCCACAATTTTTACTCACAAAACAGGAACAATCAAGGGATTTCAGTACCAATTTCGTGTTCGTGCACAGCACATTATAGGAACCGTGTTAGATCAGAAATACAATCTATGCTTGACGAGGGCATTATTGAGCCTGCAGTAAGGTCATACAACAATCCATTATATGTTGTTGAGAAGAAAAATGGGTCGATCTGGCTTGTCTTAGATTCGAGACAAATCAATGCCATCATTATTCCTGATACAGACAGGCCGCAAACGTTAGAAGAACTTCTTCAAAATTTTAATGGTGTAAAAGTGTTGTCTTCCATTGATCTCAGATCCAGCTTTTATCAGATCGAGCTTCATCCAGAATGTAGAGAATACACAGCTTTCCTTTGTTTCGGCGTTTGTTATCAGTTTCGGAAACTTCCTTTTGGCTTGAACATTTCTTCGGCAGCATTCATTCGCGGGCTAAATTCCATATTACCTGAGTTCTTAAAACGTCACATCACCTTATATGTGGACACTATTCTGATAGCAGAAGCCTCATGGGAACAACATAATCGCATCCTCAACAGCGTGTTACGTATTTTTGCATAATCTGCTATTACAGTTAACTTGGAAAAGTCTGAATTCGGTAGGACAAAGGAAAAGTTTTTGGGACATATTATTTCTTCTGAAGGCATTCAGCCGGATCCTGAAAAGTTAGAAGCAATCAGAGCCATTCCAGTTCCATCCACAAAAAAACAAGTCCGCAGTTTTCTAGGTCTCGTAAACTTGTACCGTCGTTTTCTGAATATGCAAATTCTAGCTACACCAAAACTTTGTTCTCTCACTGGAAAAAAAACTATTTGGAACTGTTACGAACAAGCACAGTTGTAATTCAATTCTTTGAAAGAATCGCTACTTAACGCGCCAATACTAGATCGTCCAGATCTGTCACAAGATTTCTGCATTAGCACGGATTCTTCTAAAGTCGGCCTTGGTGCCCATTTATTTTAAGAAGCCATAGAAAATGACACTACTGTTCAGAAAACCGTGGCTTTTGCTAGCCGAGTGCTACCAAAATCTGAAAAAATTATTGCATTACTGAATTAGAAGCTTTACCTATCGTTTGGGCATTTAACACATTCGATTTCTTTCTTTATGGTAAGCACGTAAAAGTATACAGTGATCATCGTGCATCACAATTTCTTATGTCTTCAAAATCTAATAATGACAGGTTAAAACGTTGGGCATTGTTTCTGCAAGAATTCCACTTCACAATAGTCTACATTCTCGGCAAGGAGAACATTGTTGCGGACGCACTGTCACGCGCAACGGCTGGGCCCGAGAAAAGTAACACAGAAAGCAACCTCGATAAAAATTTCAGTGTTCTTTACATTCAGAAAGTCGCCTTTGAAAACTTCATCACCACATCTTTAAAGGACATTGCTCATGAACAAGATAAAGATCCGATTTGGAAAAACATCAAAAGTAAATGGTATGAAAAGACACACATACAGATTCGGCATTATTATCTGGTTAGAAACAACATACTGTTCAAACGCTGCACTGTTGATGAAAAGCTATGGGTACTTTGCATTCCAGACGATTTCGTTAATAAGCTCATTTGGTACATTCATTTTAGCTATGCACATTTTGGTCCACGAAAATGTTATCATATTCTTCGAACGACTTGTTATTTTAAGAATATGGAAAAGAGAATTCGAAGAGTCTTGTCTATTTGTAAACTTTGTCAAAAGGTGAAACCATCTACTGTGTCGCATCGTGCTCCATTGTTTCCTATCATTCCTTCTAAATTAAAAGAATTTGGTGCTGTTGATCTCTTGGGACCGCTTGCCAGAGCATCTAATGGATTTTCGTACGTTCTAGTAGCTGTTGAACTTAATTCAAAATTTGTTTCTTTCACTCCGTTACGTAAAGTCACTGGACGATCTGTATCCAACGCCTTTGTTAAAAATTTCTTACGTGAAATTGGACACGTTAGTAAAGTCATTTCAGATAACGGACCGCAATTCAGATCTGCTGTTTGGTCACGCATGCTTCGTAACCATAAAATCAAATCTGTTTTTATTTCATTGTACTCACCACATTGTAGCCCGTCTGAACGGATTATGAAAGAAATCAGTAAGCTTTGCACACTTTATTGTCACAGAAAGCATCAGCATTGGGACAGATATTTACATATATTTCAAAACGTGCTGAATGAAATGCCTCATGACTCCACTGCTTTACCACCAGTTCTTGTACTGAAGAATAAAGAACCACCGAACAGAATCAGAGAGCTTCTACCTTTTCCGAATACACGTAAACTTCGACACAAAGACTTAATTGATTTCGCCATTAAAAATATAAATTCTGCTGCAGACAAAAGGAGAAAATTACACGGTAAAGCAAATGCAAAGAAATTATATATTGGTCAGAAAGTTCTCATTAAAGCTCATTCATTGTCACATAAGAAGAAACACTTGAGTCACAAATTCTTTCTAGTTTACAATGGACCTTACAGAATCCGACGTATACCACATTATAATTGCGTTGTAGTTGAAACTCTGCGTACTAGGAAGAGTAAAGGTTTACGCCACATTTCACATGTAAAACCGTTTATTGAAATATAATCTGCTTTTTAACTTTGTCTTTGCCATAAAACATTTCACTTCACATTTCTAGTATGCTTTGTCACACTGAGAAACTGTTAACATGCAACAATGTTTTGAAGTTATCTATCCAGTCTAGAACCTAGGGAACATTTTTAAACAGAAATTACGAATGCATTGTTATAGTGAACAGACGACACAGTGTTGTCATTTGTACATTCTTGCTTGTTAGTTGCACGATTACGTAACGACTATAAGGCTTACATACTTTGAACATATACTGTTAATGAGGTTTTAATGCAACATTTTGGTTTAGTTGAAAAGACATTATTTATTTGAAGTACTTTCTGTGAGATTAAAGATGACTTAGCATTTGGTTTCTCTGATAGCTACACGATTATATCACGACGCTACTAATGTGTGACACAATTTACATTGTGCTTTTGCGGTGTATCTGTTTTATATCTGCACAGTTTTTCTGAATTCCTCTGGAAAGGAAAACATGTTTTAGTAGTAACTTTGTGGTATAGCTACAATGAGACAGCCTTTTATGTAGCACCACAATACGTTACAGCACAGTACTTTCTTCATCACAGCAATAAACGTAATAACTACGATATCTATACGGAAAGCATTTCACTTTCGTTTATGATGAGGTAAGTACATTGACTTCAGCAGAAATTTGTTTACAGAGGACGATAACTACGATAGTTCCACAGAACTATCTTACAGCAAAACGCACATTTAGCACTACAGGGCACGCATTTGAGTGATTAATTTGGTACTTAAACCATTTATTTATCAAGATTGTTGAATTACAAAGAAAGTTTTTCGTGATACATTTCATTCCATTGCTGTAATCTGTAACACCTGAGGGTATAATTACATTATTCCTCAGGGGGGTACACGCTTACTTTGTGTACCATATGTATGGCAAGCACAAGGAGCCCTAGATAATATGGTATTTGCTTATACAACTTTAAACATCGGTACCATATTTCTGTAACACATTAATTACACAGCTATCTGATCATTTAACTGTGAAAGACAAACATTTATTGTACTACATCAGTGACAGATGTTTACGTAATTACACAGTTGGATAACTTCACACTTACGAAATTGTATTTTGTCTGTACTTTGTGAACTGTTCATATGTTTTCAGAACCATAGTGATACTATGAGAGTTTTGAATGATGTATTTGGTCTGGGATCACGATTTTTAAAGTACGTTTGAGGTGGATGACACTTTTGACATGGGCAGAGAATTTTTTTAGGTTTTGAAATTATTGGAGGAAGCTACGACGATTTTGAGAATTTGACTGAGGTGTTATGATATTATTATTACGATGACTATGTGTATTATGCTGTTGCGGTATGTTTATGATCAATAAGCTGATGCTAAATGATTTATTTGATTATGCTACGTATCTGTTATGATGAAATATTGAAGAAGTGTCGACGAATAAGGTAAGGAATAATGAGTAGTGGTTAGGGACTCTGGTTTGTGAAAATGGTTGTTGGAAACCAAGAATCGTACTTTAAGGGTTATGAAATGTATGTAAATGGTTGAATGTATTACAATGTCGACGAAAACTTTTTGGTCACTGTTATATTAATAGAATTTTGTTTCTACAGATGTGTAACGCAAATTCTTGACCTGTGAAATTTTTGATATGAGACTGCCACTGTAGCGGAACCTGGTGTCGTAAATATTTCGGTAAGAAAGTTAAGTGACCACCTGCACGTAATGCGTCGTGGGCACCCAGCTGGGCGACAGCCACCTGGAAACAAGCCATTAGTGTGTACCTTTCAGAGGCACAGGTGGGGAAAAAAATAAAGAGGCCATTATCCTCGCTATTGTCATTCCTTTGTAGAAAGCATCGCAAAAACGACACGCTCATTACTTGGAAAGATACTTTCTTACATCTGCACACCTCATAATGACAAGCGTCTTTCTACGAGAGTTCAGAGAATTTGCACTAACTTATGAAATGTCACATGAATATTGAATGATATTTTTATGCTTAGCCTTTCATAGTTGTTTCATTTGATATCTGTTTTCCAGCTGTGTTACAGCATTGGTTTTATAAAATAAAATTAAATGCATTTGCTAATGTGAAAACATTCTGTCTACAGATATGTTAAATAATAATTTTATGATCCACATTCTTCAAAAAAAGGAGCACTTGGAAAGGAAAGAACAATAAGAAGGGACTAGTAACAGTAACTGCATATATAGTTTTCTTTTTGAGTACTTGGTAATTTTTTTAGAATTAGTTTTTGTAGTGCGCCACTTTAATTTCATAGACATTAAGATGTGAATATACATTTCCCTTATCTGCATTGTTGTCTTTATTGTACTATTTTTTTCTGCTTGTGGGTTTGTCATGTTTAGATATAAGTTATTACATTTACTGCTGCTTGCTTTGCCAATTTCTATGTTTTTTGTTATTGCCGTTTGTATTGTTTTGTGCTGCTGCATTGCCTCGTCCCTTAGTTTAGCATCTGAGCTCAGTAGCTTTAAGTTAGCTTAAGATGGGGTAGGTTATAAAAGAGAACGAGTTGTGATGAATTGGAAGAAATGCATTGAGAAGCTATAAGAAATGATTTGGCCAAAAAAAAAAGTTGTGTACAGTGGATAAAAACTATTTTTGAAAGAGAATGTGAACAAAATACAGAAAGCAAGCTTGGATAGGATATTTTTGGTGGAAACAAATGTTGGGCTATGACGAAAGACCTACAGAATGAAGTTTGGAGTTGGACTGCAGTACCAAATGTTACACTGAAAACAAACCCTTTCCTTTCCTTCTGTTATCCCACTACGTGTTTGTGTACCCTTGTGTATTTATGTTCTACCGGTCTTTTTATGTTTATCTGATAAGACTTACGTTGCAGAATTTTTCTAATACTAAGCTACATTCACTATGATGAGGAATACTGTTATCCTCAAATATAATTTGCATTAATAACATGTTATTTACTTTGTAAAGATGTTTACACATTATTTATTCTGTTTTGTTCTAATTCTCATGTGTGAAGTTGATGTTTCAAAAGTTATTCTGATCTTTTATGTATGTACTTTTGTCATTAATTTTTTTAATACTGATGTATTTGCTATTTCGATTCTTTTGTAAAGCCTGTATTACTGCAAATGTTATCTGTACTATAATGTTCTTTAATGATATATTTTGTACCTTTGTTATTGTATTCTCATGTTATAAAATTGTAATTAACACCTGTTCATTAAATTAAGTAACTTGTAAGTTACATTTCTCTGCACACATTTCTGTTGGTAATAGTATATGGACAATATGTGAGAAGTAGGGACTGATAGTGTTTGCAAGTGTGTTGATAATTCAGCAAGGGACTGGTTAACAGCACTGCTGGTTCTAAGGACAATTCTAAAAACTTTGTGAGTGGACAAGTCGTGGGTTATGGACTTGCTATATTATCCGCAAGACTCTTCAATGGTGATTTTGCGCCTACACAGTCAAACAGATGGCTGCTGGCCATCTCTACAAGGACTACAGTGGGTCTACACCTTTGATGACTCACCAATACCATTATTTCTACAAGGACTACATTGGGTCTTCACCTCTGGTGGCCCACCTATACCGTAATCTCTACCAGGACTACAATGGGTCTACTCTGTGACGACCTACCTACCATTATTCTTTAAAACTTCGACTGACTCTGCTGTGGGTTTGCTCTGTTGTGGCCCATTACCTGTCTGCATGTCAAGAGTCAGCACTGTCTTTCCGTTGGAAGGACAACACTATTTCTTCAAGACTGTATGGAAATCCACTACTTCCGTGTGATTTTTCTTTTACTACTCAGACTTTGAGATAACACACAGCAATTTTACTTTGATGTATGATCAGGACTGTCTTTATGGACTGTGAGAAAATGTTAGCTTTTGACCAACATTGTATTGATAAGTGTGTGCATTTCATTTCTTTGTTATTGTAATTATAAAAAAATTTCAAATCTCTATTGGCCACTGCCCAAAATCATTTGTAAATTTTTTTGTGGGGAGCATGGGGGCTATGTGAGTAGGATGTTTAGGTTTTTTTATTGAACGCTGCCGCCACGTAGCGCTCTGTATGAAAATCACTTGCTGTGCCGTGTGCAGTCTGTGGCTGGTTTGCATTGTTGTCTGCCATTGTAGTGTTGGGCAGCGGCAGCTGGATGCTAACAGCGCGTAGCGTTGCGTAGTTGGAGGTGAGCCGCCAGCAGTGGTGGACGTGGGGAGAGAGATGGCTGAGAGAGATGGCGGAGTTTTGAAATTTGTAAGACTGGATGTCATGAACTGATATATATATTATGACTATTAAGCTAAATACATTGTGTGTTCTCTATTAAAATCATTCATTTGCTAACTATACTTATCAGTAGTTAGTGCCTTCAGTAGTTTGAATCTTTTATTTAGCTGGCAGTAGTGGCGCTCGCTATATTGCAGTAGCTTGAGTAACGAAGATTTTTGTGAGGTAACTGATTTTAGAAACGTATAGGTTAATGTTAGTCAGGGCCATTCTTTCGTAGGGATTTTTGGAAGTCAGATTCCGTTGCGCTAAAAATATTGTGTGTCAGTTTAAGCACAGTCATGTATAATTTTTCTAAGGGGACGTTTCACAATATCTGTGAGAGTATAAGTAATTTTTTTTTGCTACATCACTAATGACCTGGACCAACAAGTTAAAATATAAGTGACTGACTATTTATGCCTACCGATACCATTAAATCTTGACAGGGTGACATCTATAATCTTGTGTCTGTAAACTGTGTCATCCATCCTAAGTACCAGCTAAGTGCATACTCACTGTTCTAAACGCCCTCTTACAACTTAATTGTAGCAAGGTTATACGAACAACTAACTGGAAAATGTTATCAGAAATAAGTCTTTAACATCATCTTCAGCGTTACCATATAGGTGAAAAGACTCACTAGCCTCAAATGTAACAGAGGCCAAGAAATTCGATGGGAACACAGTGGTTCGATTAAGTTCAATAATATAGATCTGATGCGAACCAAGCACAAACACTCAACATATACGAGTCAAAACTAAAAATATAAAATATGTGAACTTCAGATAACGACCCTCTAACTTAGCTGTCGATGGCTACCTACAACCTTAGTCTAAACTACTACATATTGTCCAACCTGTCACTTATACCAACATCAGCGATGCCGCGATATTAATAAGTTAATACACATATCTACTACGACTCATATATTATACGAGGTTGACAGACGAAATGCAAACATTGCGTAACCCTGCTGCCCAATATGCCAGAATGCCAGAGAGGTGTTGGGAGTAATTGGTCGCAGTGAACATTATGAAAAAGCTGTATGAAGAATCACTGCCTGAAATTTTTTTGTATCGCAGGAGATATTTATACACCAGACTCCAACTCTCGCGCTATCTATAACCTTTCAAGCACCTTAACTAATACATTACTACACTATTGTGATCCATAATCAAAAAGGATCTTAATTTGGGTGTTACGTACTACATCACTCACCACATGCCATAGCCGTAAAATCGCTATACACGGAAAGAGCCATATAACTGGATCTGTGAATCAAATCTAAAATACAAAACATCGTGGTTAATGATAGAGTTTCAAGAAGACATCAACACACTGCGTTTTATGCTCGACATACCGCTATGCAACAGCTCTTGGTGGCCAGGCGACACAGATTTGGGCGGTTTGCAATCATCTATGTGTGGTCAAAGATGAAACCACAGACTCAAAGGTTATAAGAAGCGTTGCTGGTAAGAGTCGATAATAGTGTAGTCGTTTCTAGTGGAACTCTAGAAGGACAACTCATTACAAATCAAGCTACGTTGAGGCTAACGTGTCCAGGGACTATTAATGTTCTTGATACCAGAATAGCATGTCGTGAAAAATTTCGAAAAAGAAATTATTTTTAGATTCAGTTTGTTCATTCAACAGATTTCTATCCTCTTGCTCTGCATGGTTACAAATTTTCAACTATTCAGGTGTGTCCATCTTCCCTCCTTTATCTAAAATATGTAATATTTCTAAATTATTATGAATATTTGTGATCTTATGTTTCGTGTTTCGCAAACGTTCTTTAAAGGTAGAGTGCTTAAAAGTATGCAAAGCTGTATGTTCACGGAACCTTTCTTTAAATGTTCTACCAGTCTGGTCAGCATATATTCCGTCACAGTAACTACATTTAATTTTCTAGACTCCACGTCTCAGAAGGGGGTCGCGTTTTTCAATAGAATGTGCTTTCATTCCGAGAGAGAGTTATTTCGTGCAGTAAATTTGACTTCTTTTTGAGAACTTCACTATTAATCTTATCAATAATCTAAGGTTAGCATCCATTTTTACCACTACATCTTTTAGTATGCTCTTTTCTTTTTCGATTTCAGCGTTTGCTAACGGCATTTTACTCATCTGGCTAACCATGCGGTAAAGGAAAGAGGTTTTCTATGTATTGAAATGCATTGAACCGAAGGGTATAATAGCACCAGAAGTCGTGAATTTTCTAAAAATGTCGAAACAATGCCTGCCATTCACATTTTCACAGTTATATTGAGAAAATCAATTCTGTCCTCAGTTTGTTGCTCATGCGTGAACACTATTTTATGGTGCACGTTATTTAAAATACTTAAAAGGTCATCTAACCCATTATTCCTTTGTATAATATGATGGTGTCGTCTAGGTATATAATGTAGTAAAGTATTAAGTCATTTAGCTATGGGTGTTGTATAAAGGCCAAAATTGGAATATGGTTCAAAAAGATATTAGATAGTGTCCCTGATAAGCAACATCCCATGCTAACTGAAAGGTGAATAGATATCATTGTTACGATGACATTGCTACCCTCAGTGAAAATGAAGAAGAATTAAAAGACCTGCTGAATGGAATGAACAGTCTACTGAGCACAGAATATGGATTGAGAGTAAATCGAGGAAAGGCGACAATAATGACAAATAAGAGATATATGAACAGCGAGAGAATTAACATTAAGGATAAAAAATTGTGAAGTTAACGAATTATGATACCTAGACAGCAAATGAACCGACGAAGCAAGTAGGACAGCAGAAGTAGACGAGTACTGATAGAAAAGGCATTCCTGGCCTAGAGAAGTCCACTAACGTCTAACATACAGGTAGGCCTCAATCTGAGGAAGAAATTTCTGAGAATGTGCGTTTGGAACACAGCATTATATAGAAGTGAGTCATGGACGATGGAAAAACGGAAACAGAAGAGAATCGAAGCATTTGAGATGGCGTTCAAAACAGGAATGTTGAAAATTAGATGGACTGATAAGTTAAGGAATAAAGAGATTTTGCGCAGAATTGGATAGTAAAGGAATATGTGAAAAACACTGATAGGGAGAATAGATGCTAGGACGTCTGCCGAGACATCAAGGAATTACTCCCATTGTGCAAGATGGAGCGGTAGAGGAAAAGAACGGTAGACGAAGAGGCCGAATCAAACCAGTCGGAAGACTGGTGACACAAAAAGAAAAAAAAAAGGCAGGCTTCGTTTCTCCAACGACCTACGGTACACTCCTAATAGAAGAGGAGCTATTTCTTGCACATGCGCTTTTTATAATAGTAATGGTATCCCTCACGTCCATTACACTTTCCTCTGTTGACTGATTACAATTGCTTTTTATCCCAAGATGACTTCAACGTTCGTGCCATAACTTAAACTGTTGTGGGACTAGCTCATTGATGCATTTTTGAATAGAAAATGAGATGACACGTGATTAACGAATGATTTATGAATTGCTTTCGTTATTCTAAACCCGCTGAGGAGCTATACGGAAACTACAGACTCAGTCTGAACCGGAAGCTTTCTGCGAGCGGGAGACAAATGTGAGAGTATCGAAATGATTGAGGCAGTAGCAAAACTGTAGTTCGAGCCTTTTCACAACTCCGTCACCTAGTAACAGGCACATACGGTAATTAAAAGCAGTGTTTTGTCCAGGTCGCCGGCTTGGCTTCGCAGCTCCGGCCACCAGCGTTGCTCTGTCAAACACGAATGTCTACATGATGGATTGCGATGTAGGGATTTGCCAGCCCGCTGAGTACAGCCTGACTTATACATCCGACTTAAGTCGCGCAATGTCTTCTGTAGGCTGCACTGTTGCTTCTATTTATTATGCTGCGGTGTCATTCCAGTCTCAAATCCATATGATACGTACCGTGATAGTTGTCGGTAAACAGTGAATCGGACAACGAAACATTTTTCTTATGTTACTTGTGCGGCTTGGTTCAGAGCTATAAAGAGACTGGTCTAGGCGTGTGTATTAAAATAAAGAGATACGTAAACTGGCAGAACACGGCGCTGCGGTCGACAACGCTTATGTAAGACAGCAAGTGTCTGGTGCAGTTGCTAGATCGGTTACTGCTGCTGCAATGGCAGATTATCAATATTTAAGTGAGTAGCGTTGAAGCGATAAAGACTTTCCCGTACCACCATTTCACGAGTGTACAGTGAATATCAGGAATCCAGTGTAACGCCAAATCTCCGACATCGTTGCTACCGGAAAAAGACGCTGCGAGAACGAGACCGAAGACGACTGAAGAGAATCGTTCAATAAAACAGAAATGCAATCCTTCTGCAAATTTCTGCAGATTTCAATTCTGTGCCATCAACACGTGGCAGCATGACAACCGTTCAACGAAACGTCATTGATGTTACTTTTCGAAGCTGAATGACCTCTCGTGTACCATTGATGAGTGCACGACACAAAGTTTTGCGCCTCTCCTAGGCCTGTCAACACAGATATTGATTGGACTGTTGATGACTGGAGACATGTAACCCGGTCGGACGAGTCTCGTTTTAGATTGTATCGAGGCGATGGACGTTTACGGATGTGGAGACAACCTCATAATTCATGAACCCCGCATGTCAGGACTTTTCAAACTGGTGAAGGCTCTGTAATGGAGTGGGATGCGTGCATTTGGAGTGATATGTCACCCCTGATACGTCTATATACGACTCTAATAGGTGACACGTACGTAAGCACCCTGTCTGATCACCTGCGTTCATTCATCTCCATTGTGCATTCAGACGGGCAACTACAGCATGACAATGGCGCACCTCACACGTCTATAATTGCTACAGAGTTTCTCCAGGAACACACTTTTGAGTGTAGTCACTTACACTGGCCACCAAGCTCCCTAGCCATGAACATTATTGAGAATGTCTGAAATGCCTTGCAACATGCTGTCCAGAAGGGATCTCCACCCCCTATTAATCTTACGGGTTTATGGACAGCCCTGCAGGAGTCATGGTGTCATTTCGCTCCAGCACTACTTCAGACATTACTCGAGTCCATGCCACGTCTTATTGCGCCACTTCTGTGTGCTCTCAGGGGACCTACGCATTATTTGGCAGGTCTACCAGTTTCTACAGTGTATAACAGCGATCCTAGCCAATTGTAAATAAGAATTGAGGAGCACCACAGAAGGTGTAACTACGTATATTAAGACGAAACTACTACCAATATTATCGAAAACAGTTGGCTACGAAGTGCCCTTTGCGTGGCTCTTCTTTTCTAAAAGGCTTCCCAATTAGCTCAATAGTATAGATGCTGAGTTCAAATATATTTGAGTGCTCCGATTTGCGTGTTTTTACTGGACTGTCATGTATCTGCCGTGCGCAGCATCACAGGTAAGACAATTGGTGTGCAAACATTACAATATTTTGCAAAAATATCCGTTGCGACATCAATCGACTATGATTTTAGCAGGGAAATGTCATAATCGACGAACTCCTCTGACGAATGTCCGGTTTTCTGAATATGCGCAGGAATCTCGGAATAAGGATATCCGCCGACTCCGACGTTTAACACGCAAAGATTCCCGTGATGAAACGATACATTACGCGTTGCAACGGCTTCTGATATCTTCGACTGCACTCATTTCCAGGTTCCAGATAATATTGAAGACGATAAACGGACGCCACTTAACATTAGAGATATGCTTTTCGAACTATCCTCCACTGGACGACTCGACAGTAATCCTTCTGCTAGCGATAATGGTTTAAATGGCTCTAAGCATTATGGGACTTCACATCAGTCCCCTAGCCTTAGTACTACTTAAACCTAACTAACCACATGACATCACAGACATCCATGTCCGAGGCAGGATTCGAACCTGCGACGGTAGCAGCAGCGCGGTTCGGGATTGAAGCACCTATAACGGCTCGGCCACAGCGGCCAGCTAGCAATAATGGTGCAAGTGACGAATATGACTACTATTTCGATTGGTAAACGTAAAATACCGAATAAAACATTCCAATACGACAATTTAGATTCTAATTCCTTATCAGCGACCTCAAAACATTTTATATCCAAACTCTAACTCTAATCCGCTAAATTTATTATTTTGGTCCCTCAAATTGTCGCTTCTATTGTGAATCTTGTAATTCCGACACCGTATTCGTTACCAGTGACCCCCAAAATATGAAAAGAACACAGTTTCTTTAGAGTTTACACGCATTTTTCTGTTATGTCCAGATTTTTTAACGAGTTGGCCCACTGTGGGCCGTTGAAAAAATTCTCTTTATGTCGCTTCCTGCTGTCGAGCTGGAGTGTCGTCCTAGCATGACAGGCTGGACATATATTTCCACTGTTGTCACCCGCGTTGCGACATCCGCAGCGAGTGGTCAGTCTGTCAGCGACACTTGCAACCAACTAAAACAAAACATAAAAAGCGTAAATTCTGCCTGTTTCCGTGGAAGTGAAATTATACGCGCGGACGGTGCATTCGCATAACGGCACAAAGCTGTAAGCCACTGAACTTTGAGGATGACGTCGATCTATTAAGAACTGCCTTCAGAAGAAACGGCTTCTCTGCAGAAAAGATGAATAGATTACTGTACACAAAAGTTCTGCGCCTTCTGATGAAAAAGAACCGACACATGGGAAAGTTTTCCTGTGATTCGTAAAATCGGTCATAGGTTGCATCTACATGGTACTGAGAAGACAGTGTTTTGCCATGGTTTTGAAATCAAAAGAAGGTGCTGCGACATTGGGTCACTTCCAAGAATTTACATCCGCCTCTTGTCTCAGCCGAGATTATAATATCCCTCGTAGAGGAATCATAAAAGGCACAATAATATCCGCGTTAAGGATCACAAGAGCGATTGTTGTCTGGGCTAGATTGATAAATCGGCAGTAGCAGGACATCAACTGGGACCAGGGAACCACGATATTTGTTTCTCGATACCATGTTTTTATCAAGATCGAATCATTACTACAGTAGGATGTAGAGAAAGGCCATAGAAATTCAAAAAGAACGAATAGAACTTTGACACAACTGTATAACGATTGACATTAGACAAATTGTCAGTCTTAAAGCTAAATAAAACAAACGGCGCCAACTACTCCCCACTTAAAGCTCCGAAGCACACGTCGGTGTGACTCGGCGGTTTTACACAGCGGTATGAAGAGGCCACGAATCGGCCGTAGCTTCGACACATGCCTTCTGAGTCGCTAAAACCCCTGGTCATGCCTGCACCACTGGCAGACGAAAACGTTATACAAAGAATTGTGCTTAAGGCCATGGGCAAGTGTCCACGAAACGTTTGTTGCAATACCTCGTAACTCTATTGTGTCGAGACATCCACAGTTATCCACCTGAGCAGTGCACGGCTCGTGTTCATACCATTTATTGTTTGTCATCTGCTATTACGGTACTGCATACTGGCATACTTGTCCTTGAGTGGCAGCAGCAGCGAGTATCGATAAGTGCACTGTCGTACCATCTCTGGAGCGACCGATAGAATTTTCCGGGTCGTCGTGTGTGTGGCAGTCGAACGGAGAAGGACCAGCAGTGCAGTCGAGACGCAGCATCAGTGGAGTCGGCGTGGTGCAGCAAGAAAGTCTCTGTCCGTGGCCGCTGGCAGGCTGCACGCGCGGTTGGAGTGTGAGGTTCTGCTTGCGAGTGCGACGAAGCTCGTTACCCACCGATCTTGTAAATGAAAGTCGAGTCCTCACTTAACCTACTATCGAGCCTCAACTGTACACATGTCTTCGTTTGGTCCTGGTTGTGGCTTTTTGGGAAATTCCAGCGAGCAACAACATGTGTGTATTCAAGTCGGCTACGATTCCAGCTTTCTTCCTGTAGAGTTTAACTTACCTTAATTTCTTCCCTGTTATTGAAGTTGAGCAGTGGTATCTTCTGCCTTGTGGCCGTTGACATTCCGGTTACCTGGTCGTTGACGTAATTTTCAGCAGTGTAGTTTCCTCGTCGTGTTGTAGCTGTCCAGCGCGGCGTGTATTTCGACAGCTGCGGTGTTTTTGGTCCTTGTGAGTGCCAATAATCTGGTTGTCGTTGTATTAAAATCTAGTTTCCGTTTTGCTGGTTGCGTGGAGCGGAACCGAATTTATTGATTGGTCGGTCGGCTGTCTGTCGCTTGTGTTGTCTTCAAATTGAGAAGTCGTTGGACAGGTTGCCTGTCTCACCTAAACAGGCTCAGCGTTACAATCCAAGGCTGACCCTTGGAAACTTCTGAGTGCTGTTCCGTGTGTGTTACGTGGTAGTTTTCCTGTTTGGATTTTAGTTATTTGGTTGATGGGTGGCCTGCATCCGAGTATCAATATCTCTTAAATTAATGTTCTTGTCTTGGCTTTGAGGCACATCCGAGTATCATTATCTCTTAAATTAATGTTTTAATCTTGCCTTTGACGCATGAGAGTGTTATTCTTTTATAAGGGGCCTTCAGCCAAATTTTACAAGAGGGGTTTGAAAATAAGGCCTTCTGCCTTTTAAATTGAAACTTTTTTTCTATGACTTAAGCAGTTAAACATATTTTGTTGATATCTGGACTTCATCCGAGTATGAATATCTCTTAAATTATTGTCTTGTCTTGCACTTCAGGCATGATATTGTTATTCTTCATAGGGGCCTTCAGCGAATTTTATATGAAGTGTTTTAAAATGCAGTCTTCTCCCTTTTAATATTGTCTTGTTTCTAGGGCTTAAGCCGCTAAACTATTTGCTGATGTGGTGCTTTCAGTTGAGATTTAATGTCTCTTAAATTAATGTTCTTGTCTTGCCGTTAGGGCATAAAATTATTATGCTTTTCTATAGGGCCTTCAGCTGAATTTTACATGAAATGTTTTAAGATAAGGCCTTCTGCCTTTTGATTGAGACTCTTCTTTATATGCGCCTTCCAGCCAAGTTCCATTAAAATTAAATTGCTAAGGCCTTCAGCCTGCTTAGATTGAAGATTGTGAAACTTCCAGAAGAGCATTGTATTTCAATTTCTTGCTTAGGCTTTGTGTCTTGGATTTAGAGTGTGGCCTTCGGCCGATCTAAAGTTAATCAAAGGAGGTCGATCAAAGTTTTGAATGTTTTGCATCCTTGTTGTAATATTGTGTGTTGAGTTTGTATGTTGAGTGCAACTGACTGGAACTCATTTTGGCCCCTTTCCACAACATAATCCGCTCTGTCCTGCTAGTCTTGGCATTTCACCGCCTGTCTTGCTTTCCAGAGCTGCCAAGCCTCCGCTCTCTGCCTGCCGGAGTGGCCGAGCGGTTCTAGGCGATACAGTCCGGAACCGCGCGACCGCTACGGTCGCAGGTTCGAATCCTTCCTCGGGCATGAATGTGTGTGATGTCATTAGGTTAGTTAGGTTTAAGTAGTTCTACGTTCTGGGGACTGACGACCACAGCAGTTAAGTCCCATAGTGCTCAGAGCCATTTGAACCTCCGTTCTCTGGGATAAATGATGAGGCGTGGACGTCCAACACCTTGACGCACATTTCTAGGCACCACGCCCTTAGATGGTTCAAATGGCTCTGAGCACTATGGGACTTAACATATGTGGTCGTCAGTCTTCTAGAACTTAGAACTACTTAAACTCAACTAGCCTAAGGACATCACACACATCCATGCCCGAAGCAGGATTCGAACCTGCGACCGTAGCAGTCTCGCTGTGCCGGACTGAGCACCTACAACCGCGAGACCACCGCGGCCGGCCCACGCCCTCATAGTTTTCCCTTTGCCTAAGTAGCTTACGTGCGTGAATTCCCTCATATGCAGTTCGTACCGTCAGTAGAATTGGTCCTCGTATGTCTCTAAACCACTTTCCTTACAGCAGCACGCATCTGAAATGCCAACCGCCGGCGGCACGGAGCGTAATGTTTCGGATTCAAGTTGGTAGTACTAATTTTATCCACGCATTGGTTAAATTTATCTGCTATAGAGGGAAACAACACAATGCTATCAGCCAAGGGATGATGGTTTAGGTATGTTCCGTGAACACGAATTTCGTCTTCGGTTTACTAGTGCAAGGTCGTGAAAACCTGGAGTGAGAATTGTTTTGGTGACACAAAATCTCCTTCTGTGATTCCTTATTCAGTCCGAGCAGACGCCAGACTGAGATTCATTGGAACAATCCTGCGGAAGTGCAATCCGAAAACAAAGGAAGTAGGTTACAGTACACTTGTTCGCCCACTGCTTGAATACTGCTCAGCAGTGTGGGATCCGTACCAGATAGGGTTGATAGAAGAGATAGAGAAGATCCAACGGAGACCAGCGCGCTTTGATACAGGATCATTTAGTTAATCTCGAAAGCGTTACAGAGATGGTAGATAAACTCCAGTGGAAGACTCTGCAAGAGAGACGCTCAGTAGCTCGGTACGGGCTTTTGTTGAAGTTTCGAGAACATACCTTCACCGAGGAGTCAAGCAGTATTTTGCTCCCTCCTACGTATATCTCGCGAAGAGACCATGAGGATAAATCAGAGAGATTAGAGCCCACTCAGAGGCATACCAATAATCTTTCTTTCCATGAACAATACGAGACTGGAATAGAAGGGAGAACCGGTTTACTCAAGGTACCCTCCGCCATACACAGTCAGGTGGCTTGCAGAGTATGGATGTAGATGTAGATTTGTAGAATTTGGTCTATATTGCTCTTGCGAAAAATCACTTGTAGCGGACTTTGTCGATCGTTTCTAAATCTGTAAAATGTAAACTGTTAGAGCACCCTTGAAATGATACTGTATTACACCCAATTACAACTGTTTACAGAGGAGGTGATGCAGCAGTCAATATACGCCACAAGTCCCAGTAGAAAAGCTAATCAGTGGAATCGTGTTGAAATTACTTGGGCAGAATACTGAGATTTTTCCTTGTTATCGAGATACTGAACTCCTTTCCTTCATGGTACCCCTTGCGAATTCCTTTGCAGTGTCCCCTTGTTCATCTCAGCTCTAGCACTTGCGCCCAACACCCACTATTATTTGTTGAGCATGTTCCAATAGCTGCCTTTCTCTATAGTATTTGCCATCCGTAGCTTCCTCTAATACCACAGAACAATTCTCTGATGTCTCAATGCATGTCCTACCACCCCGTTCTTTTCACCTGTCAGTGATCTTCGTATGTTCCTATCCTCGCCATTCTACGGAAAATCTCATTCCTAATCAGTTCAATTACTTTACAATATACTCCTACACAACAACATCTAAACCGCTTCATTTCTCTGCTGTTTGGCTTCTCTCACAATTCAAGATTAACCTACATGTAAGGCCATTCGCCAAACGTGCTTTTCCAGAAATGTCTTTCTCAGACTAATGCTTGTATTTGATAGCAATAATCTTTTAGTGAAGAACAACTTCGGGTATGTTAGTCTGCTTTTTATGACCCCCTGGTTTCAGCCGTCGTCCTTCATGCGTTATTTTGCTATTACGATAGCAGAATCCCTATACTTGTTGATCCCACACACTGATAATTATATCACTAATCTCACATCTTCTCCTCTTCATTACTCTCATCGTCCTCCCGGTTACTCGCTATCCATTCTTATCCTCAACAGAAATTCATTTCCTGCAATTTTCCTCATTTTCAGTCACATTACTAACATCATCGGCGAACCTTAATCATTGATATAATCTTATCCTGAAGTTTAATCAGACTCCTTAATTTCTCTCTTATTTCATTCATTGCTTCTTTAATGTATAGATTGAATGGCAGGAGCGAAGGGACACACCCTTACATCCTATGTAACCCGAGCACTTTTTTCTTGGTCTTCCATTCTTATTTCTCATCTTGGTTCTTGTTTATATATAATGTGCGTTACCCGTTCTTCTCTGTAGCTGAACTTACTTTCCTGAGAATTTCGAACATCCTGCAATATATTCAGAATGGCTCTAAGCGCTATGGGACTTAACATCTGAGGTTATCAGTCCCCTAGACTTAGAACTACTTAAACCTAAGTAACCTAAGGACATCACACACATCCATGCACGAGGTAGGATTCGAACCTGCGACCGTAGCAGCAGCGTTGTTCCAGTCTGAAGCGTTTCGAACATCTTGGACACAGCGGCCAGCGCAATATCTTCACAATCGAAGCATTTTCTATGTTAGGTGCCATAAAGGTACCTTGGTTTATCTTAAGTCTTGCTTCCATTAACAAGTACAATCAGAACATCTTCACTCATGGCTTTACTTTTGCTAAACTCCAACTGATCGTCATCTAACAGGTCGTCAAAACAATTTTTCATTTTTGTGATTATTATTTTGTTTAGCAATATGGGTGCATTAATCGTCGAATTATTGTGCGATACGTTTCCCAATTACCTGATTCTGCTTTGGTGTTGATTGCGTGGATGATATTCCTCCGTAACTGTAAGGAAGTATTTCAAAACTCAAAGATTATTCACAATAATTTGAACAACTCAGCTTTTGTCATTTCAGAAATGATTTCGGAAATCCCGAAAGAAAGTAGTTTGCCCCTAGAGGCTCTGATTGATTGCCTTTTCCCGTAATGGCCTCAGACACATACAGCGGCCGTCAGGATACCCTTTCAACCTATCTGATATCTGCTCTGCTCTTAGTTACGGATATTTGTTTTCTTGCATTATTCATGTGAACCTCTGTGTAAATTTTCCAAAATTTATGTTCCCAACGGCTTTGTCATACACAAAATTTACACATTTTTCTTCTAGGCGTTTCACTTCAGATTTACTGCTCTTCGTATCGGTTCTGTTCCTTAGTGACTTATCTTTCCATATGCCTTTAGTTTCCTGAAGGTATTTATATTTATTTATTTCGTCGCACAGATGCGGTATCTCTTTTGTTACCCAAGGTTTCTTCTCGGGTACCTTCCTTGTACCTAACTTCTTTTTCCAACATACGCGATTGTTCTCTTCAGTCATATCCACCCCGTTACGTTACTTGCTGTAGTTTTCGTTGTTGCACTATGCACAATCCTCAAGAATTTCCAACGCTTTTCACCGTCTTCAATATTTTAGTATCCAGCATCTTAAGTCAATAGCTCTTTCTAACGATTTCCTTAATCCTGAAACTGTTGTTGTTGTGGTCTTCAGTCCTGAGACTGGTTTGATGCAGCTCTCCATGATACTCTATCCTGTGCAAGCTTCTTCATCTCCCAGTACCTACTGCAACCTACATCCTTCTGAATCTGCTTGGTGTATTCATCTCTTGGTCTCCCTCTACGATTTTTACCCTCCACGCTGCCCTCCAATGCTAAATTTGTGATCCCTTGATGTCTCAAAACATGTCCTACCAACCGATCCCTTCTTCTAGTCAAGTTGTGCCACAAACTTCTCTTCTCCGCAAACCTATTCAATACCTCCTCATTAGTTACGTGATCTACCCTCCTTATCTTCAGCATTTTTCTGTAGCACCACATTTAGCAAGCTTCTATTCTCTTCTTGTCCAAACTAGTTATTGTCCATGTTTCACTTCCATACATGCCTACACTCCATACAAATACTTTCAGAAACAACTTCCTGACACTTAAATCTATACTCGATGTTAACAAACTTCTCTTCTTCAGAAACGATTTCCTTGCCATTGCCAGTCTACGTTTTATATCCTCTCTACTTCGACCATCATCTGTTATTATGCTACGCAAAACAGCAAAACTCCTTTACCACTTTAAGTGTCTCATTTCGTAATCTAATTCCCTCAGCATCACCCGATTTAATTTCACTACATTCCGTTATCCTCGTTTTGCTTTTGTTGATGTTCATCTTATATCCTCCTTTCAAGACACTGTCCATTCCGTTCAACTGCTCTTCCAAGTCCTTTGATGTCTGTGACAGAATTACAATGTCATCGGCAAACGTCAAAGTTTTTATTTCTTCTCCTTGGATTTTATTTCCTACTCCGAAATTTTCATTTGTTTCCTTTATTGCTTGCTGAATATTACAGATTGAATAACATCGGGGATAAGCTACAACCCTGTCTCATTCCCTTCCCAACCACTGCTTCCACTTCATACCCCTCGACTCTTATAACTGCCATCTGCTTTCTGTACAAATTGTAAATAGCCTTTCGCTCCCTGAATTTTACCCCTGCCACCTTTAGAATTTGAATGAGAGTATTCCAGTTAACATTGTCAAAAGCTTTCTCTAAGTCTACAAATGCTAGAAACGTAGGTTTGCCTTTCCTTAATCTTTCTTCTTAGATAAGCCGTAAGATCAGTATTGCCTCATGTGTTCCAGTATTTCTACGGAATCCAAACTGATCTTCCCTGAGCTAGGCTTCTACTAGTTTTTCCATTAGTCTGTAAAGAATTCGCGTTAGTATTTTGCAGCTGTGGCTTGTTAAACTCATTGTTCGGTAACTTTCACAACTGTCAACACCTGCTTTCTTCAGGATTGAAATTATTATATTCTTCTTGAAGTCTGAGGGTATTTCGCCTGTTTCATACATCTTGCTCACCAGATGGTAGAGTTTGGCCAGGACTGGATCTCCCAAGGCCGTCAGTAGTTCCAATGGAATATTGTCTACTCCTGGGGCCTTGTTTCGACTCAGGTCTTCCAGTGCTCTGTCAAACTCTTCACGCAGTATCGTGTCTCCCATTTCATCTTCATCTACATCCTCTTCCATTTACATAATACTGTCCTCAAGTACATCGCCCTTGTATAAACCCTCTATATACTCCTTCCAACTTTCTGCTTGCCCGTCTTTGCTTAGATCTGGGTTTCCATCTGAGCTCTTGATGTTTATGCAAGTGGTTCTCTTATCTCTAAAGGTCTCTTTAATTATCCTGTAGGCAGTATTTAACTTACCGCTAGTGAGATAAGCCTCTACATCCTTACATTTGTGCTCTAGCCATCCCTGCATAGCCATTTTGCACTTCATGTCGATCTCATTTTTGAGAAGTTTGTATTCCTTTTTGCCTACTTATTTTAGTGCATTTTTTTATTTCTCCTTTCATCAATTAAATTCAATATTTCTTCTGTTACCCAAGTATTTCTATTATCCCTCGTTTTTTTACCTACTTGATCGTCTGCTGGTTTCCCTACTTCATCCCTCTTCTACTGTATTTCTGTATTTCTACTGTATTTCTTTCCCCCATTACTGTCAATTGTTCCCTTATGCTCTCCCTCAAACTCTGTACAACCTCTGGTTTAGTCAGTTTATCCAGGTCCCATTTCCTTAAATTAGCACCTTTTTGTAGTTTCTTCAGTTTTAATCTACAGGTCATAACCAATAGATTGTGGTCAGAGTCCACATCGGCCCTAGGAAATGTCTTACAATTTAAAACTGGTTCCTAAATCTCTGTCTTATCATTATATAATCTTTCTGATACCTTTTAGTATGTCTTGAAACTATTAATCGTTATTACTTCATTATCTGTGTGGTACTTGGTACTCCTTACAACCCTATATCTAATTTGTCACCACAATGCAAATCATCTGGTATATTCCGGTACCTCCAGGACTGTAGAATCAGCGCGGGATTAGCTGAGCGGTCTAAGGCGGTGCAGTCACCGCGTGTGCTGCTGGTCCCGGCGGAGGTTCGAGTCCTCCCTCGGGCATGGGTGTGTGTGTTTGTCCTTACGATAACTGAGGCTAAGCAGTGTTTAAGTTTAGGGACTGATGACCTTAGCAGTTAAGTCCTATAAGATTTGACACACATTTGAACATTTTGAACAGGATCGTAAAAGCGCCAGCAATCAGAGCAGCCCTCATCAGCAGCGGAAGGCCAATATGCGGTCTACTTGCAGTATGACCAGTGCAGCGAAGTTTCGGATGTGGCTGCTGCATCACGGGGCAGTCGCCAACCAGTAGACTTCTTCAGTCTCCAGCTCCATTTATCGATCGCCAAAGTGAGCTCGTTGACGTCCAAGTTTGGAGCCAGGCCTCATGTCCATCAGAAGTAATCGGTAACTTGCGGGGATCAGCTCTCAACCCTCTTCTAGCAGATAGGTGCCGGCAACATCAGTGTCTGCTACAGAAACGGAACACATCTGAAATGAAACTCCCACTGTTCAGTGTGTCGTCAATGCGAACAAGAGGTAACCGAGACGTGTAACTAAAGGCATCCCATACCATCACGCAGAGTGATACGTCAGTATGGCGAGGACGAATGCACGCTTCCAAAGTGCGTTCACTGCGATGTCACCAAAGACGGATGCGACCATCATGGTGCTGTAAACAGAAGCTGGATTTATGCGATTGCAGTCTTTCTCGGCGTATTCCATTGCTGAAATCTTCTCGGGTTATCAGCCAAGTCCGCGGTAGCAGAACACAGCATTACCGAGGGACACACCTTCGAATTCGAAAACACGAAGAAGCTGTGTAGCGCCAACGGTTTCTGGGACTCCATCTTCAAAGAGGCAGTGGAGATTCGTCTGCACAACAATTTAGTAAACAGAGACAGCGGATTTCAGCTTAGCGCAGCGTGGAACCCCACACTTGACATGATACGTCAGGAACGCTCCGATCGGAAGGCAGCAGCGCCCGCAGACAGAATGGATAGCCACCTGGCCTCGACGCCGGGGCCGCACCGCGGCCCCCCACCACCGGCCGCGACGGGTTCCCCCACCACTGACGCGGCACTCCCTTCTGGAGAAGCGTGATTGGCCGGCCTACAGAGACGGACAACGGTCTAGCAACTATATAGATAGGTGGAACACAGCATCCCGACACTTCGCCAGAAGATGATGGGTACGAAACTCATCGAAACGTTGCGACAAGACGACGCCACCACTCGGCTGATAACCCGAGAAGATTTCATCAACAGAAGCTGGATTCTTTCGAAAAATTACGTTTTGCCATTCGTACACCCAGGTTCGTCGTTGAGTACACCCTCGCAGGCGCTCCTGTCTGTGATGCGGCGTGAAGGGTAACCGCAGCCACGGTCTCCGAGCTGATAGTCCATGCTGGTGCAAACGTCGTCAAACTGTTGATGCAGATGGTTGTTGTCTTGTAAACGTCCCAATCTGTTGACTCACTGATCAAGACATGGCTGCTCAATCCGATACAGCCATGTGGATTAGATGCTTGTCATCTCGACTGCTAGTGATACGAGACCGTTGCGATCCAGCACGGCTTTCCGTATTACCCTCTGGAACCCACCGATTCCATATTCTGCTAACAGTCGTTGGATCTCGACCAACGCGAGTAGCAATGTCGCGATACGATAAACCGCAATCCGGATAGGCTACAATCCGGCCTTTATCATAGTCGGAAACTTGACTTTACGCATTTCTCCTCCTTACACGAGTCATCACAACAACGTTTCACCAGGCAACGCTTGTCAACTGTTGTTTGTGTATGAGAAATCGGGCGGAAACTTTCCTCATGTCAGCACGTTGTAGGTGTCGCCACCGGTGCCAACCTTGTGTGGATACTCTGAAAAGCTAATCATTTGCATATCAGAGCATCTTCTTCCTGTCGGTTAAATTTCGCGTCTGTAGCACGTCATCTTCGTGGTGTAGCAATTTTAATGGCCAGTACTGTATCATTGCCTCGGAAGTTGGCACGGCTGCTGGCAGCAGCAGCTGCTGCCTTCCAGCTGGACTCGTGGTGGTATAGTCGATCAAAGGCAGCAGGCGGTCAGCCTCCATTGCTTTCTCTCTCGTTCGATAACTGCAGCTGACACAACGCACTCGGCAGCCGGCAACCGGCACTGAGCCATCAGCCGTTTGTTGAAAAGGGTAGAATAATTCTGCTGGTGCTTCCCGCGCACTCTACAGCAGTGGGGATGTCTATGACATCATGTGTCGTGGTTCTGCCTCGCTGCCAGCTCTCCTCGTGAATTCAGACTTTCACAATGTCACCTTCAGATGTTCTTCTCTGATGGTTCGGCTCCTGAATAATTACTACTCCGTTGTACCCAGGATGCCTAGAGACCGGATTATATGCATTTGCATATAGCATATGCATTTGCATACTCGGCCCATTTTCACCGGTTATTGCGTATTTTAACTAAATACTAGTGACGATGCATATTTTCGCTCTATGTTTACAATATTTTAAAAATTTAGATCGGCGGTCTGTAGTTTGAATTACTTTTGGTGTCTGACAGACGTACTGCGACCTAGACCTGCGTGCTATCACTAACCGAGAGGCCACTGCCTAGCGAAAAAGGAATGGTTCAAATGGCTCTGAGCATATGGGACTTAACAGCTGAGGTCAGCAGTCCCCTAGAACTTAGAACTACTTAAACCTAACTAACCTAGGAACATTTACACACATCCATGCCCGAGGCAGGATTCGAAGCTGCGACCGTAGCGGTCGCGCGATTCGAGACTGTAGCGGCTAGAACCGCTCGGCCACCACGGCCGGCATCAGTCAGACAGAGTGAATGATCCTGGCCCGCGCCCCCTGTTAACTCCCTCAGCTGTCATACAGTAAGCGTCGGTAACAATTAAATTATACTAAGCAAGCTTTTACTCGCACGTCCACTGCTTCAGTTTAGCTTTCTATTTACTTGTACGCAGCTGAACGTGTTCACGGCACGTAGTGTGTACCGCGTTGTGCGCCATGCCGCCCGAAAAAAGAAACGTCATTTCGTGGATATCTCACCACCCTGGAACATTTACATATGACGGAATTGTTTCGTATTGCCGAGTGTGCGACAAAAACGTTTCGTCCCCAGCCCCCCACCCAAAAAAAAAGAAAAATGCAAACTAGCAAGGTTGTCACGACAAGTCTTCATATCGCAGAAATGTGGGAGAAAGAACGACGACAAGAACTTCTGACAATACCAGGTTGCAGTTAGAGATTTTTCCAGAGGTAACCAAAAGGGCCTGTTTAACATGGGTCTATCTAAAGCATTCATTGTAAGCAGTGTTCCTCTTCACGAACTTACAAAACCCTTTCCTCACAGGCTTCCTGCGCTAATATTGCTTGAATATTAATCAACATCATCATCATCGCTTAAGACTGATTATGCCTTTCAGCGTTCAGTCTGGAGCAGTCCCCTTTATAAGATTCCTCCATGATCCCCTATTCCGTGCTAACATTGGTGCCTCTTCTGATGTTAAGCCTATTACTTGAAAATCATTCTTACCGAATCAAGGTACCTTCTCCTTGGTCTGCCCCGACTCCTCCCACTCTCTACTGCTGAACCCATGAGTCTCTTGGGTAAGCTTGCTTCTCCCATGCGTGTTACATGACCCTACCATCTGAGCCTGTTCGCCCTGACTGCTACATCTATAGAGTTCATTCCGAGTTTTTCTTTGACTTCTTCATTGTGGACACCCTCCTGCCATTGTTCGCATCTAGTATTACCTGCAATCATCCTAGCTACTTTCATATCCGTAACCTCAACCTTTTTGATAAGGTAACCTGAATCCACCCAGCTTTCGCTCCCATACAACAAAGTTGGTCGAAAGATTGAACGGTGCACAGATAACTTAATCTCGGTACTGACATCCTTCTTGCAGAAGAGAGTGGATCGTAGCTGAGTGCTCACTGCATTAGCTTTGCTACAGCTCGCTTCCAGTTCTTTCACTATGTTGCCATCCTGTGAGAATATGCATCCTAAGTGCTTGAAACCGTACACCTGTTCTAACTTTGTTCCTCCTATTTGGCACTCAATACGTTTATATCTCTTTCCCACTGACATTACTTTCGTTTTGGAGATGCTAATCTTCATACCATAGTCCTTACATTCCTGATCTACGTCTGAAATATTACTTTGCAAACTTTCAATCGAATCTGCCATCACAACTAAGCCATCCGCATATGCAAGACTGCTTATTTTGTGTTCACACATCTTAATCTCGCCCAGCCAGTCTATTGTATTCAACATATGATCCATAAATAATATGAACAACAGTGGAGACAGGTTGCAGCCTTGTCTTACCCCTGAAACTACTCTGAACCATGAACTCAATTTACCGTCAACTCTAACTGCTGCCTGACTACCCATGTAAAGACCTTTAATTGCTTGCAAAAGTTTGCCTCCTATTCCACAATCTCGTAGAACAGACAATAACTTCCTCCTAGGAACCCGGTCATATGCCTTTTCTAGATCTATAAAGCATAGATACAATTCCCTGTTCCACTGGTAACACTTCTCCATTATTTGCCGTAAGCTAAAGATCTGGTCCTGACAACCTCTAAGAGGCCTAAACCCACACTGATTTTCATCCAATTTGTCCTCAGCTAATACTCGCACTTTCCTTTCAACAATACCTGAGAAGATTTTACTCACCGCGCTGATTAAAGCGATACCTCTGTAGTTCTTACAATATTTTCTGTTTCCATGTTTAAAGATTGGCGTGTCTGGATTTCAGTTGACGAAACTACAGATATTTGTGGCCGTTGCATTGAAAATTTATTTGTTAATGCCTTAAAAGAAGAGCCTTCTTCCTCCTATTTAGCGGTGTGCAAAAGGACTTGAAAAAGTAACTCATTCTATGATCTCCAGATTTGTGAGTGAGGGTGTTAGAAAAATATTTCCTGAATGTTCTGCAGAGAAAAGAGTGTTTGTGTTTATTTCAGATAATGCTCCCTATAAATCGAAGCAGGAAAAGCCCAAGTATTTTATCCCAATTTTTGATTCAGGTTTCTTGCTTTGGTCATGAAGTACAATGCCTTGCTGAAGAATTACGTTCCAAGTTTGTGAGTGTAAATAAGCAGATTTTACCCACAAAGGGAGTGTTTCTAAAGGCTCCTGCTCGCATCACGACCTACAAGGAAAACTACCAAATGTGCCTTTACCTCCCAAACCAGTGGTAACTCGTTGGGGTACGTGGGTCGAATCTGTGTTGTTTTTCAGTCAACATTTCTAGGCCATTAGAGGTGTAGGAAACGGCTTCGATACTGCAGAGGCCTTGGCAGTTTGCCATTGCAAGAAAGCTTTTACTGATTCTGGTATTAATAAAGACTATGGTTAGCACTCATTTTTACCATTAAAAAAGTCAAACTCGAGGTTTGGCGTTCATTGAATCTATTCAATTAATAAATGAAGTTATTCTAGTGAACTGCTCATTGCCGGAGGTATTCCCAGGAAAACCTAAAAAATTAAAAGATTTTCACAGTAATCCAGGCTTTCTATTAATAGGACGGGTGAACTTTCACCAGAAACATTACGTGCCAACTTAGCACTCACATTCATATACAGGCGAGTTTTCTCAGTTGACGTAGAATGGTCCTTTTCTGCTTATGAAAATGTTTTGAGTGATCGAATGGTTCAAATGGTTCAAATGGCTCTAAGCGCTATGGGACTTAACATCTGAGGTAATCAGTCCCCTAGACTTAGATCTACTTAAACCTAACTAACCTAATGACATCACACACATCCATGCCCGAGGCAGGATTCGAACCTGCGACCGTTCCGGACTGAAACGCCTATAACCGCTCGGCCACAGCGGCCGACTGAGTGATCGAAGACAAAACTTACTATCGAACATTTGGAGCAATGCTTGGTCGTTTATCTTTAGTAGAAAAATGTAACATAAATTGTAAACAATGTATTGGTCCAACAGCATTAAATTGTTGTCATTCATTACTGGACTGTTTTATGTTGCTGACGTCATTCTTCAAGTTGTCGCAAACATATGTGTTTGAGGATTGCACACAGCTCTTTCACTGACGCAAAATATGTTTATGTTTCTCTGTTGTGTATGTCGATTGCCATGTCACCATTTCTGGTACTTTGTTTTGATTTTACGGGATGCGCTCGTTTTCAGCTATGTTTTGCCTGCATTGGAAGAACCGGCTTTTGCTCTCTCTCTCTCTCTCTCTCTCTCTCTCTCTCTCTCTCTCTCTCTCTCTCTCTCTCTCTCGTGGCGTGTGTGTGTGTGTGTGTGTGTGTGTGTGTGTGTGTGTGTGTGTGTGTGTGTGTGTGCGCGCGTGCATGAGTACATGCTTGCTTGCGTGTACGTGCATGTGTACTTTTTTTCATTTTTATAAAAATTAGAATAAACGAAAGACAATGATAACCTGTATATCTTGTATAATTGCGACTGCAGAAAAAGAGGCCGAAAACAAAGAAGATACACATGGGACATGCAACTGATATGGGTACATGAGAACGGAAACAACGCAGCACCAATATGGATTACAATAGCTGGCTACCTTGTGTTAAGAATATTAGAGCAGGGCCCTTTATCCAAAAGAAGATGTACAGTGGTTAATGATGGTGTGGAAACATGATCGGCAATTGAAACATCTACTCTTAGTGGGAATTAACATCGTCGCAGTTTTGTGTTGCTTTGTTCGGGGTTGGGAGAGCAGCGGGGGTTTTTTGAAGTGTTGGGGGGAGGGGGGCTGTATTGAGAAGGGAAAACGAATCTGGTGGCACATTAACTCGCAACGTAAATCCGTCTCCCGGGAAAATTTTGAGGGAGACGTTTCGGAATTCCGGAGTTCAGCGCCGTCAGGAGCGAAAATGAGCGGCATTTAAGAGCAGCCCGAGGGAAGCCCGTCCGCAATTAACTCAGCGGCGGCAGCTTGGCGCGCCTTTCTGGCTCGGAATTAACGAGCGCGGATGAATTCAATTTAGCGTCGGCGTCGGTCCCAGCCCACGCCGCGGATTGAAACGAACTCGGCAATCAATAGCGGCCAGCGAGGTCCAAGTCAGGGAGGGAGGGATTCAATCCACGTGGCTACAGTAGCCGTCTACACTCTGCTGCCTGGCGAGTCCGTCTGTCTGGTACGTAAAGGTGTCCCACTTGGCCACTTCCCCTGCCTTCTCTCCTTCTCGTCCCACGGCCCGTCGGCAATTTCCCTACACCCGCCAGAGTTCCTGACTTGAACAGCGCTCCACATTCGGAATTATTTCCCAAACCTTACCTCCACTGTGCCGCTCATGTGTCCGATTACAATTATAATTAAAAGTTCGAAATTGATTTCCTTTCATATTGCTCTGTTCGAGAAAAAAAAACTCAGTGGAATGTAAGTGTTACTCTGTGGAAAGGAATTAATCAGACGGAGCAGTGTTCTAACCAAACAGCCAGTTCCACAAAGTAGTGAAGTAGGCAAGTCTGTGTGGTGAGGATTCTGTGTCATTAGTGACATTAGGAGAAACAGCGAAATTAGGCAAATGAAGATTTAACAGCTTTGTGTGCAAGTTTTCATTGCTCTTATTTTACGAGCGGCGATCAGAAAACTAATTTTATTTTCTGAATGCAGCCTGGTTTTATTCGTAACGCCAATACACCAATCCTAGGAAGTTCTGGTCTTACGTTAAATCAGTAAGTGGCTAGAAAACAGCACAACCAGACTCTCCGTGATGATGGTGGCATTGAAACAGAGGATGACACGCGTAAAGATGAAATACTAAACTCCTTTTTCCAAAGCTGTTTCACAGAGGAAGACCGCACTGCAGTCCCTTCTCTAAATCCTCGCACAAACGAAAAAATGGCTGCCGTCGTAATAAATGTCCAAGGAATAGAAAAGCAACTGGAATCACTCAACAGAGGAAACTCCACTAGACCTGACGGGATACCAATTCGATTCTACACGGAGTAAGCGAAAGAACTTGCACCCCTACTAACAGCCGTGTACCGCAAGTCTCTAGAGGAACGGATGGTTCCAAATATTTGTAAAAAATCACAGGGAGTCCCTGTTTTCAAGAAGGGTCGTCGAGCAGATGCGCAAAACTATAGACCTATATCTCGGACGTCGATCTGTTGTAGAGTTTTAGAATGTATCTGCTCGCGTATCATGTCGTTTCTGGAAACCCAGAGTCTGCTCTGTAGGAATCTACTTGTATTCCGGAAACAGTGATTGTGTGAGACCCAAATCGCTTTATTTGTTCATGATACCCAGAAAATATTAGATACAGGCTCCCAGGTAATTGCCATTTTCCTTGACTTCCGGAAGGCGTTCGATACAGTTCCGCACTGTGGCCTGATATACAAAGTAAGAGCCTACTGAATATCAGACCAGCTGTGTGGCTGGATTGAAGAGTTTTTAGCAAACAGAACACAGCATATTGTTCTGAATGGAGAGTCGTCTACAGACAAAGTAACCTCTGGCGTGCCACAGGGGAATGTTATGGGACAATTGCTTTTCACAATACATAGAAGTTACGTAGTAGATAGTGTCGGAAGTTCCATGCGGCATTTCGCGGATGATGCTGTAGTATACAGAGACGTTGCAGCATTAGAAAATTTCAGCGAAATGCAGGAAGATCTGCAGCGGATAGGCACTTGGTGCAGGGAGTGGCAACTGACCCTTAACATAGACAAATGTAATGTATTGCGAATACATAGAAACAAGGATCCTTAATTGTATGATTATATGATAGCGGAACAAACACTGGTAGCAGTTACTTCTATAAAATATTTGGGAGTATATATACGGAACGATTTGAAGTGGAATGATCATATAAAATTAATTGTTGGTAAGGCGGGTGCCAGGTTGAGATTCATTGGGAGAGTCCTTAGAAAATGCAGTCCATCAACAAAGAAGGTGGCTTACAAAACACTCGTTCGGCCTATACTTGAGTATTGCTCATCAGTGTGGGATCCGTACCAGGTCGGGTTGACAAAGGAAAATAACAAGATCGAGAGAAGAACGGCGCGTTTCGTCACAGGGTTATTTGATAAGCGTGACAGCGTTATGGAAATGTATAGCACACTCAAGTGGCAGACTCTGCAAGAGAGGCGCTCTACATCGCGGTGTAGCTCGCTGTACAGGTTTCGAGAGGCTGCGTATCTGGATGAGGTACCGAACATATTGCTTCCCCCTACTTATACCTCCAGAGGAGATCACGAATGTAAAATCACATAGATTCGAGCGATCGCGGAGGTTTTCCTGCAGTCGTTCTTCCAGCGAACCATACGCGAGAGGAACAGCAAAGGGAGGTAATGACAGTGGCACGTAAAGTGGCCTCCACCACACACCGTTGGGTGGCTTGCGGAGTATAAATGTAAATGTAGATGTAGATGTATTGTCCACTCTGATAGTTGAATGGTCAGCGTGACGGACTGCCGTCCTCATGGGCTCGGGTTCGATTTCTGGCTCGATCGGGGATTTTCTCCGCTCAGGAACTGGGTTTTGTGTCGTCTTCAGCATCATTTCATCATACGGCGGGCAGGTCGCCCATTGTGGCGTCGAATGTAATAAGACCCACATCAAGGCGGACTGACCTGCCCCGTAAGGTGCCTACCAGCCAATGACGCCAAACGCTCATTTCTATTTTTTGCTGATTATTCACTCTCTCTTGTTTTCCAACCCCTATTTTTGGAACATAATCTGCATTCAGTGCGGCGGCCTTACTGGGAGAGCCTGTACACCCGCATGCTGCCACCCTCTTGATCGACGTCGGAGCCAATGTCTTACAGCATCAGTATCCTCTCCTGCTTTCCATGGAGTGGATTCTTCATTGGGCCAAACTCATTGAAGCTTTTATAGCCTTTTTCAGGTGCTGACGAACCCAACGAACCTCTGAGTACCCCAACTGGTGTTCGAGTGTGTCAGCAATAGCAACAGAGACATCCAGTTGAGCATCGAGGTGTTTCATTGTGATCTGTTGATCATCTCGAATGAGAGTGTCCGCACGTTCCAGCACTGCAAGAGTCACAGCTGTGTGCGGCCAACCTGGGCGTGAGAAATGGGACAGGTTTGCAAGACCTTGTTGCGCTTATCACAGACACCTAGCACAGCCACTCACCATGCTTTTCGTCACTGCCAGGTTTCTGTAGACATCCAGCGAAGCCCTACGAAAATCTGCGATGCTTTGGTTTTCCGGCAAAGAATCTCAGTGGCAGCTGAGGGCTTGAAACTCGCCTTTATGGTTACCCATAACGCCGCCACGAACCGGAACTTTATGAAACTACAGGGGCTGAAACAGGAGTATTCTACAACAAATCTTTCATTTTTTGAACCAAAATTGGATGAGAAAAAACAGTGTTGCATTACTTACTGGATGCCTCTCGTATCATTTCTAACAAAGTAATCTGCGCAACGCAATTGAAGGGTATAAATTCTTCCAATCCTTATGTGACATTCAGCTAACCAGTGCTTAACAGTATTGGTTAAAAACAGTCTTGGTTGTAATTTTAGTTTTTTATTGTTTATGCATCTTCAGGCTATCTTTTCTAGATGAACGCGAGAGGCACCAAGATCTGCATAACACGTTCCCGTTCACAGGAGCGTTATGCAGATCTTGGTGCCTCTCGCGCCCATCAAGAAAAAGATAACCTGACGATGCCTAAATGAGGCGAAACGCGTCGTTGAAAAATAAAAAAAACTATAATTGCAAACCAAGAATGTTTCTAACCATTACAATTAAAGGGTAACTTTTTGGAAACCAAGTACGTGTCTCCCGAAGCGACGCAGAAGTTTCAAACTATCCTCAAATGCGTGTTCAGGTTTCGCTGAAGAGCGTGACGAGTATGGTGACTACAGTCGCCCCAGTGGCGTTGCTGGCCCGCGATGTCCTTCGACAAAAGTTGAATAGTCCAGAGGGTGTCAGCAATGTCGAAGGTTGTCAGGAACGTTGTACTGTTGCTGATCGAAATGCGAACTGACGTTTCCCAGCGCGGAATGTGTGGGAGTAAACCGCAAAGAAATGAGTGGTTTCATTGAAGCCATCCGTTGCCCCCTTCCACCCCCCGTTCTCCCCCCCCCCCCCCCCCCCCACCGACACATTTTCGTGTCTATATTCAGCGGAGATGTGTCTGAAATGTTTTCCTCGGTCACCCATCAGAAAGCATCGTGATTTTAAGCCTGGAACTCGCGGTTCTGACCTCCATCTCATGGTGTGAAATATGGCTAAGGGTGGGATTGGAGGGGGGGGGGGGGAGGGGGGTAACGAATTCACGATCGAGTGCGTCGTCTGCGATGACGTTGGCCAGAATTGTAGTGGATTTTGGTGCCAATGTAACATCACTAACCCACCGAACCTCTCACATGAACTTCTGATCTTTGGTCTCTTTTCCATATGTGCGGACACTTCGCTGTTAGAAGCTTCGCCTAGGACGTCTGACGTCTTTGGGCGCCCCGTCTTTGCACCTTTACAAAGCGATGTTGTGGGCAGCTTTGCATTAAATTCTAAACTACGTTACAATGGGAGGTAAGCCGGCCGGAGCGGCCGAGCGGTTCTAGGCGCTACAGTCTGACTACGGTCGCAGGTACGAATCCTGCCTCGGACATGGATGTGTGTGATATTCTTAGGTTAGTTAGGTTTAAGTAGTTCTAAGTTCTAGGGGACTCTGACCTCAGGAGTTAAGTCCCAAAGGGCTCAGATCTATTTGAACCAATGGGAGGTAAATAGGTGTATACGGTGATGTAACCGTTTAATTGTGTTGCGCAGTGCACTTGATGATGATGATGATGATGATGATGATAAAGTCCCATACTCGGTGACAGAGCGTAGGGAAACGATGCGGGAGACCCGCACCCCAGTACTAGGCAAGGTCCTAATGGAGGTGGTTTGCCGTTGCCTTCCTCCGACCGTAATGGGGATGAATCATGATGATGAAGAAGACACAGCATCTACTCATCTCGAGGCAGGTGAAAATACCTGACACCGTTGGGAATCGAACCCGAGACCCTGTGCTCGGAAAGCGCGAACACTACCGCGAGACCACGAGCTGCAGGCAATGTACTTACGAGTCAACAAATTTTGCCATATTCGCAGGAGAATTTGGTTCATTTTGTGAAAAGATATCACTGCAACTATGAAGCGCCCCGACTTACATACTATCTCCATTTGCATTTTACATACATCTTCCGCAAGACACCGTATGGTGGGTGGTGGAAGGTACCTCGTAACACTACCAGTCAATTACTTTCCCTTTCCATTCGCCAACAGAGTGAGCGAAAAACCATTGTCTGTTTATTAGCTCTAATTTATCTTACTTCTGTCGTCCTTCAGCGAAATATAAGTTGGCGGCAGTAGTAACTGCTGGTTCTCAAAGTTTTCTCAGCAGTGGTTCAAATGGCTCCAAGCACTATGAAACTTAACATCTGAGATCATCAGTCCCCTAGACTTAGAACAACTTAAACCTAACTAACCTAATGAGAGCACGCACATCCATCTCCGAAGTAGAATTCTAACCTGCGACCGTAGCAGCAGCGTGGATCCGGACTGAAGCACGTAGAAACGCACGGCCACAGTGGTCGGCTTTCTCAACAGTGTTCCTCGGAAACAATATCCGTGGCACTCACGCCCCGGGCTCAAAACATTCCACCGTACTTTACACTTCTTAAATGTACTCCATCAGTCGTATCTGGTAAGCATCCTATTTCGCGAAGAAGTACACTAGGTGAGGACGGACACGTGTAGATTACACAGCATCTTTAGAAGAATTGTCGCATCATCTAAGTTTTCTCTCGCTAGAACGGAGACTTCGGTTTGTCGTTCCCACAAGATATTCTGAGTCATGGTCCCGGTTGAAGTTGGTCGTAGTTGTAAGCAACAGACATTTAATTGAATGGACATCCCTTACAGTAGTTTACTTACCGTTGTTGTGGCATCTGCCTAAGACAAGGGGTATGCGTTCCAGTCGCTTACAAAATTCTGGAGTTTGGCCACTATACCGTCAGCAGTGAACTACATTGCTACGTGCTGGAGCACAATGCATCGTTTCCACTGCGGCCGCCGCGATGAGTCGTCATCACCTATCATACGAGTAATACTACCGACAGGAGCGAGTATACATTTTGTGGTCAAAGCAGGTTTGTAATAAGGACGCATTTCCTCTAGACAAAATTAATTTATACTTAATGACTTTAGTCGGCCAGTGTTTTTCCCTGGTGTACAGGGTGGTCTACAAGGAATCATGGATCAAAACAGTCCGACGAAATTTAAACGCTGTCTGAAGCAGCAAAGGGGCCTGTTTCGCTCCCGCCCCGCCTGGGTGACGTTAAAACACAATAGTTAAGGCTACTTATGCAATAGTGTAACTAAGAAGGTGGTACTGAATCGAAATCAGGAAAAGGAAATTTATGGTAGAATGTGACTATAAGAATATATAAACTAATAGCATCCATTCTGATTCGTTAAAAGAATTATAGCTTGGAAGTGTGTGCGAATTATAGAGGGTTGCAGTAGTTACACAGACATTTAGAGAGCTGTGTGAGAGCGTGGAGAGGGCTGCATCAAACCAGTCTTCCGACTGAAGACAACAACAAAAGGTCGTTTCGACTGACCTCAAAAAAATGGGTCAAATGGCTATAAGCACTATGCAACTTAACGTCTGAGGTCATCAGTCCCCTAGTCTTAGAACTACTTAAACCTAACTAACCTAAGGACATCACACACATCCATGCCCGAGGCAGGATTCGAACCTGCGACCGTAGCAGCAGCGCGGTTCCGGACCGAAGGGCCGAGAACAGCTCGGACACAGCGACCGGCTCCACTGAGCTATTTCATAATGTCTGAGCCCTGTACATCTTTCTAAAATCGACAAGTGTGTGCTCTCTTTGCTATCTGAATCATAAGGAAATGCAGTCCAAAAACAAATGAAGTAGGTTACAGTACACTTGTTCGCCCACTGCTTCAATACTTCTCACTGGTGTGGGATCCGTAACAGATAGGGTTGATAGAAGAGATAGAGAAGATCCAACGGAGAGCAGCGCGCTGCGTTAAGGAATCATTCAGTAATCGCGAAAGTGTTACGCAGATGATAGATAAACTACAGTGGAAGAGTCTGCAAGAGAGTCGCTCAGTAGCTCGATACGGGCTTTTGTTGGAATTTCGAGAACATACCTTCACCGAGAAGTTAAACAGTATATGGCTCCTTCCTACGTATATCTCGCGAAGAGACCATTAGGATAAAATCAGAGACATTAGAGGCCACACAGAGGCATACCGAAATTTTTGCATGAACAATTCGAGACTGAATAGAATGGAGAACCGATAGAGGTACTCAACGTGCCCTCCACCACACACCGTCAGCTGGATTGAGGAATATGGATGTAGATGTAGATGAATTGAGGCTCTGCCGCATACCACCCTCTCTGCCTCCCAGTGCGCCCTTGTCAAATGAGTATGACGAGCAAATGTGCGGAAAAGCGCGCACTCGGAGCTGATCGTAATATTCGAAGCTCTGCACTAGAGTCGTTCGAGTGGCTGCGCACAGCGGTTGGTCGTGGCGGCTGTGGGAATCCAGGGAGCGGATAAGCTGGCGGGGTTTCTGAGTTGGCCGCACTTGTACGCCGCGCTAATCTGCCTAAGTGGGCCGGCGGGGTCCCCGCTAATGCCACACACGCTGACACGTGCGGGCGTTTCTCTCGTTGCCTCGTGGGCTGCCTTTTACCGCTCCTCCAGAGTTCGCGTTGGCAACGACCCCGAAGGTTCTGTAACGGCAAACACACAGCGAGCTGTGTTTGATTTTTTTTTTATTTTCATCCCATGCAAATAATTTCTGTATTCCGTTCTGCTGTAGGGTACGTTTCAGCAACGATGTTTTTCTACGCATTGGCGTACCACAACGCTTCACAGGCCTTAAAAGTTATTATGCCAGTTCTACCAACCAACCAACAACTAAGTGAACTACTGAGTGCCTTTTCAATGTTGACACTGTGTAGTCCGCAGCTCTTGGTCGTGCGGTAGCGTTCTCGCTTCCCGCGTCCGGGTTCCCGGGTTCGATTCCCGGCTGTGTCAGGGATTTTCTCTGACTCGTGATGACTGCGTCTTGTGTGATGTCCTTACGTTAGTTAGGTTTAAGTAGTTCTAAGTTCTAGGGGACTGATGACCATAGATGTTAAGTCCCATAGTGCTGAGAGCCATTTGAACGTTCGATTACTGCGGAATCGATTGTATACAGTACTGATATCCCGTTTGGAAGACGTTTGACGTGAGGCATAAGGGGCACTCAAATCAATACGAGACAGTTATAAAAATGGCCAGTCGCGAGAAAGACCCGCGCAAAGAAGACTTCGTGCAAACTTACCTACGTAGACAGTTTGTCCAATCCGGAAACCGAGGATGCTGACTATTTTTGCCTGTTGCCGAGATTGATACAGACAAGATATCAGTATCACGGATTTCAAGACTTGCGAGAACGTTTTAATTTCAAGTTTCAGGTCGGATGACAAACGACAAAAGAAATTATTTTAGCGTATGATGCAATTTTCGATTATTTTTTCTTCTCTTCGGCTTCTTGCGAAATTTCTTAATTCTAGTTTAACGACAGGTACATTATAGGTTTTATTGGGCGATTTATGAAGATAGTAACTGTTCTCGAAAGAAAAAAATTGTTTAAATGGCTCTGAGAACTATGGGACTTTTAAGATCATCAGTCCCCTAGAACTTAGAACTACTTAAACCTAACTAACCTAAGGACGTCACACACATCCATGCCCAAGGCAGGGTTCGTACCTTCTACCGTAGCGGTGGCGCGGTTCCAGACTGTAGCGCCTAGAACCGCTCTGCCATTTCGGCGGCCGAAAGAAAAGATACCATTGATGACCGAGGAGCTTCTCTACAGTAAACGATAATTAATTGAAACCCTCAAATGCCGACAGGTGTTGTTGACCTGCCTCGATGGGGACACCTGAAAAGATGTTCCCCCGGCCGGGACTCCTGCTTACAGGGCAGACGCTCTATCCATCCGAGCCACCGAGGACACAGATGAATAGCACGATTGCAGGGACTTATCCTTTGCACGCTTCCCGTGAGACCCACATTCCAAACTGTCCATAATGTACATACGTAATGTAAGTCTACCTAATATATATTTGAGCACAGGTTGCAGGAACTCTTACAGGAATCGTTACCTTAGTGGGTGCGGGTAATGAGTGGATGGGCAAATATCTATTAGGTACATTTCGTATGTACATTGTGGACAGTTGAGAATGTGGGACTCACGGGAAGCATGCACGGCACAAATTCCTGCAGTCCCACTATCCTTTGTGTCCTTGGTGGCGCAGATGGATAGAGCGCCCGCCACGCAACAGGAGATCCCAGGTTCGAGTCCCGGTCGGAGCAAACATTTTCAGCTGTCCCCATCAGGGTATGACAACAACACATGTCGGTAGGTGAGGGTTTCAATTAATTATCATTTAATGAGAGAGTTTGCAAGTATCGAAATATGTGGCATCAATGGCCGTATCTGGCACTGACCTAGAAGATAACGTTTGCTATACCGCCAACGTTCGCACGTCTATCTGTTCTTGACGAAACGGGACCTTAACAGACTCATGGACAGACAGTCTGTTAATAAATAACAAAAACTCATTTTTCTGGCGATATAACTGCATACTAAGAATTTTCGGATTTTTACTATTAGTTGTACCTGCTTCTCGGCAAATTTCATGGTTCTAGGTCAACGACAGGTAAACGGTATGTTTTCATGAGTTTTAAAGTGTCAAAGTATATGACATAAATGGCCGTATCGTTTGATTTCATTAAGTTAGATGATTCCTATTTTACATAGCCAAGGAACGGTAGATCTCAATATGTGACACAAATTTCAACTTGGTAAGTCTACCCGTTTCTGAGAAAGAGAACTTTCAACAGTGGTGCAGACAGAGACAGACAGACGGACAAGGAAGTGATCCTAAAAGGCTTCCGTTTCTACCGATTGAGGTACAGAATCCTAAAAAGAAAGCAAACTGTTTTATATATCAAAAGTAATCGACATGGTTGTTAATATATATACGTAACACCATAGCCGTATTTTCAAAGTATTTTTTAATCAGCGACTAGCTTCATCGCCACATTTCCGGTATCTTCAGGTTCTCCTATCAACCAAGTAAGTACTTATAATCATTGGCCTGTGTGTCATACTACCCATACACAAACCAGGTGGGTTGATCACTATTTATCAGGATCACTGTTACAATTTTGGAATGCAAACTTCTGACGAATAACGGTCCACGACACTATGAAACGTGCGCCTATGACTGGAAGTAATTACTTGATTAAAAGTAGTCGTCTGAATAATAAATACTTTGAATATACAGCTGTTGTGCTCCATTTCAATTACTTACAGTGTCACCGTTAGAAGTTAATAAGCTTATCGCACTGTGTGTTGCGTTGGCGCGGTTCCTTCCGTCCCTTTACAACGAACCTGCACCTACCTGTGAACATTGTCTCAGCAAATCATCAGTAGGGAAGCCGTGCGAAACCTACTGCACTTCGACGTGGACCTAGCTGCAAGTCACTAATCTACGTTTCGGGAGAAAGTTTTCACTCGAAATGAAAGGATGGAAATTGGGTCCTTAATTAATATACTCTGAAACGTAGGTGAACGAGTACCACTGCCAAGCCAGTGCTAGTCTTTACACCGTCACTAACAATCCCTTTCACTCACGTTAGCAAGTTTAGGGTGTAGCATTTCCCGAAAACGTAGTAGCTACAAAAATACGGATTGTTTTTGATTGAGATTGCTCGCCAAATATTAAGTCTGTCGGTACCTAACGCAGTCACAGTTTTTAGCCACCGACCTGCTCAATACGCCAAACGGAACATATGTCTTTTCTCGTCACAAAATTCACTTAAAAATTCCGAAATTTCTACACGCCCATCGGAATAATTCTGCCGTCACTTTCCAACACTTTTGATGTATGAAACACTGCTAGATCCGTCAACTTATCGTTTCCATCGGAACTACTACTACACACGTCCGAACTGTTTCATGGCTAGGCTACGACTCCTCTCTAGAATACTCAAAGTCTTCTCTACCAGCAGAGAAAGGCGCGCTAAGAATATTGCTTTACCATTGGTCAGTTTAATCAACAGCCAATAGTAAAACAACACTTTCCCGCTTCAGTCCGCGCTTTTAATCAATAACCAATAGCAAAATAGCAAACCTAACGATTGCACTTTTTACCGACGTAATTATCTAATATGCTGAAGTTTTGTTTATGCATAAAGTCATTTACTATTGTTAATTATACCTGAATTAACTTTCCCTTTACCATAAACTTACTTTACAAATCTATTATACAAAAATCCCCTTTGTCGACATCCATACTTCTTCGAAATGTTCCCACACTAAATTCCGCTACATAACTCGTTAAACAATTATCTTTATATTAACCTTAAACCACACTCACGCATCATTCATACCGCTAAAACACATTTATAACGGTATACATAATAACACTTTAGGAAATACTAGAACATTCTATTACTTTAGTGCACTCTAGTGGGCACAATCGAAACTAAATCACAATCCCCTATCAAATACTGTCCTCTGTCGGCTGATATATAAACTACGTGCGCGTCCAGTATCGCGTCACCATCTATCACCATCCAGCTCTGAGACACATCTCCCCCTTAACCGCCTCCAAGGCAGGATCGTTATACGGCGCTACGCCTCAGTGTGAAGACTGTCAATGCCTTCGCGGAGAAATATAGTCGTTTGCCTACAGAGCTGTGATTGCACCCAGACGAGCACGCATTCTTTCGAAGCAAATCTACGGCCACGAATTTAAATCACATTTGGAGAGATCTAAACTGTATGGAAGATGTGTGAGGACTTCAAAGCGGAACTTCTGCGGCGTAGCGTAAACGCCCAGGAATGTTGGCGGAAGGCATCATTCTGCTGCTGGATATTGCCAACCGACATGTTGCCACGGTTCTTTCCATTACGACACAGAAGTTTCGCTGTGAAGCTCTTACACATCCTCCATACAGTATCAAACTCTCCCGCTGGTATTTACGTGGTTTTGGAGCCCTGAAGAAATTCATTGCCCTGAGTTTTCATCGGATGATGAGGTGCACACCTGGGAACGATAATTTTTCTGTAGGCAGGCTGAAACAGTTTCACAGGAAGATATTGTCTCAGGAGCTGGAATAAATGTACACTACTGACCATTAAAATTGATACACCACGAAGATAACGTGCTACAGACTCGAAATTTGACAGACAGGAAGAAGAAGCTTTAATATCCAAATGTTTAGCTATTAAGAGCATTCACACAAGGTTGCCGCCGGTGGCGACACCTACGACTTGCTGACATGAGGAAAGTTTCCAACCGATTTCTCATACACGAACTGCATTTGACCGGCGTTGCCTGGTGAAACGTTGATTTGATGCCACGTGTAAGGAGGAGAAATGCGTAGCATCACGTTTCCGACTTTGATAAAGGTCGGATTGTAGCCTATCGCGATTGCGGTTTATAGTATCGCGACACTGCTGCTCACGTTGGTCGAGATCCAATAACTGTTGGCGAAATATGGAATCGGTGGGTTCAGGAGGGTAATACGGAACGCCGTGCTGAATCCCAACGGCCTCATATCAGTTGAGATGACAGGAATCTTATCCGCATGGCTGCAACGGATCGTGCAGCCACGTCTCGATCCCTGAGTCGACAGATGGGGACGTTTGCAAGACAACAACCATCTGCACGAACAGTTCGACGGCGTTTGCAGCAGCATGCACTATCAGCTTGGAGACCATGGCTGCCGCTACCCTTGACGCTGCATCAAAGACAGGAGTGCCCGCGATGGTCTACTCACCGACGAACCTGGGTCCATGAGTGGCAAAACGTCATCATTCGATCCCTGCGAAACTATATTTTTCAGCAGGATAATGCACGACCGCATGTAGCAGGTCCTGTGCGGGGCTTTCTGGGGCAGAAAATGTTCGACTGCTGCCCTGGCCAGCACATTCTTCAGATCTCTCACCGACTGAAAACGTCTGGTCAATGGTGGCCGAGCAGTACGCCAGTCACTACTCTTGATGAACTGTGGTATCGTGTTGAAGCTGCACGGGCAGCTGTACCTGTACCCGACATCCAAGCTCTGACTCAATGCCCAGGCGTATCAATGCCGTTATTACGGCATTTCTCCTTGGTGTAGCAATTGTTATGGCTAGAGTATAAACACATGTGGCGATTGCTTTTGAAACAATAACAAGTACATTTAGTTTTTTCCATCTGTCTCGATTTCTCTTCACTGGCCCTTATACAATACGTGACAAGTATCACTCAGGGTGAATATCCTAATTCGTATTCTAAGCACTTCCATGAAGTTCTTCAAACAAGGATATCGCACCTAGTCGTCGCCACCGATCTCATCCAAATTCCTAGTTTATGAAGAACTTGGCCAAGTGGGAGCTCCAGGTGGCCAAGAGCTTAGAAGGAAAAAAAAAGCATTTTCGGCGGGGTGGGCCGAGATAAGAGCTATTTGTGTTACCGCCGTTTTTACGCTGCTGTTGGCACCACACGGAGAGTGTACAACACTAATACGACAGTAGTGTGGTCGAATCCCAATGCGGAAACACTTCAATACGTTATACTTTTACGGTACTTGCACTGCAAAGAAACCGAAACAATGTTCTCTATATTGTGCTCATTTTCATAAAAGGCATGAAAAGGACCAGCAACGGAAAACATGGGATTGTAAATAAATTTCCAGGAAGGGGTTATAGCGCAAACACGAGAACTTCGTTCCTAATATTAGATACTTTTGTTATTTCACAGTTGAAATTCTTTCAATCCATATGTAGTATACAGCAAACCAGTGCTTAACAGTATTGGTTAAAAACAGTCTTGGTTGCAAATTTTAATCGTTTTATTTTTCAACGACGCGTTTTGCCTTATTAGGCATCTTCAGGTGACTCGATCCTGTGAACGGGAACAGGTAATGCAGATTTTGGTGTCACTCGCGATCATCTAGATAAGTTTTTACTGAATTTAACAAGGGCGATGTTGGCCTGATATATCAGAAGATGCCTTTGGCTACACTGACTAAAGGATTCTTCTGAGAAATACCAAATTAAGATAACCTGAAGATGCCTAAATAAAGCGAAACGCGTCGTTGAAAAATAAAAAACTAAAATTGGCAACCAAGACTGTTTTAAGCAATACTATTTCACAGTTGATGATTTATACATACTGGGGGATATCATAGAATCGGAGGATGCACTGAGTTTCTAGTCATTTTGAATATGCCATCAATGCCATATTTGTACAATTATTTGCTTGTTATAAAGTCTCTATAGAAAAATAAACTTGGTTTACATTCACGGGGGATCTGCCTCTCATTGTACGGTTTGGAGGTAAACCTTACTACCACGTCATTTCACCAATTGCTGTCGAGTATAGCAGCCGATATACAGTGAAATGTATTCTGATTGAGCCTCTGATTTCGTTTTCTCGCTCGGCAATATCAGAGGAGTTTTGAAGCTTGTTGATCAAATTATTTATGTGGCAATAAAAACAGACATTGCAGCATTGCAATGGGGACTGCATCTGGCGGGAGTCACTTTAATAGTGCACGATGTAAGTCCTTCGTGATCGTAAAAAACCTCGACGTATAAATGAGGATTTGTTTGTCCTCACCACGAGTCAGTTAACAGAAGTCATTAGGTCTTCTGCGTGTAGAGCTCCACTTCGGTCATCCTTTTCATGACTTTTCCAAGAAAATATTAATACATTCAGTCAGCTTCGTATCATTTCCCGTTAGTTGTGCTGTACGTAATGTAAAAACGGAAAATAAAATGTTTCCACATAGGGACTTGACGCCATGACCCTCGTATTACCGTGCTGCTCTCTCTCTAGTGTGCCAACAGCTGCGTGCAGATTACACTACCATAGATGATTCATACCTCGCATGAATCTCTACAAAACTGCTGTTTTTCATTAATGC